>NC_090751.1:90406253-90680251 GCF_036898095.1 Palaemon carinicauda | reverse complement strand
AGAGAGATATTTAAATGTAATAAACAAAAAAATTTGATAGGTTATAACACATTGGTGCTTATGTAATATCAACTGTATACTGTAGACGGTTTGAATAAGTTAAGAAATGGTATAAATGATACTTTGTTAGTGTATTCGTACACACTCAAGAGCGGCAGCTAGATGACAGCTGATCTAATCACAGCCAAAAGTAAAAAAAAAAAAAGTCAACAATACTCGATTTTTAAAACACACCCGAAATTTAAAAACAAAAGTACACGCTTTCTTAATGTGCAATTAACTATTTAAAGAGTGGCAATTTTCTAGAATAAAATGATATTTCCCAAAAAAATAGTGGTTTGCTGATGAAATCGGATGCCCTATTTTGGCTATGATTGAAATGGATGTAGACTCGGCCTAATTATTTCATTTCGTATTTAATTGACACTAAGAAAACTAATTTTAGTTTCTTCATCTAAATGTAAGTATTGTATAACACGAAGAGAGAGAGAGAGAGAGAGAGAGAGAGAGAGAGAGAGAGAGAGAGAGAGAGAGAGAATGAATCAGCTGTTGTAATCAAATGGCGTGTTTTTGTTTCGTGAGAATTTCATCGCCACGACTTTAACAACAACATACTGTACTGAACTTTACAGTATTATACAGACTACTGTAATATGATAAAGTAAAATATTTGTAATCTATTTTATATAAAATGGGGCTATTTTTGTTTTGTTTAAAATTTACATTTACGTATGTAAAACAACTCTCTCTCTCTCTCTCTCTCTCTCTCTCTCTCTCTCTCTCTCTCTCTCTCTCTCTCTCTCTCTCTCTCTCTCGTAGATTGTTTTCCTGCTTTGCTACGTATGTATGATTTTATATAGATACGGTAAATAATATTTGTAATAACATATTTTATAAAAGCTTTTACTGTAATATCATTATTTATCACTTTCATCATGCGGGTTAAATTCCTTAGTTTGTTTACTGAGCGTACTTTATGACGCCGTCGTATCAGGCGGCGTCATAAAGAAAAAAATTTCATTTGGAAGTCCTAAGAAAATTAAGTAAAACATTAGTAATAACCAAATCAACATACTGTACTGAATAATCAATATAATTGATGCAAAAACTAACCTATAAACAGATGTGTAAATGCGTTTGTTTCTTCATTAGGATCAGAGATAAACGTAAACAAAACATTGGTTGCCATTTTCTATCGTGCTTTTTGGCGTGTTTAGGAAACGCATGATATAAAGTCGCCTTTAATATTTGTGCCTGTTTTAGTTTAGGGTACTGTATTACATGCATTAAGTGTTCTGTACATTAAAGGGTAGTTTGTTAACAGTACTACGTACAAGGGAAGGTTTTAAAAGTCTGAATATACATGTTAAATAAATAGGTAAATATGGTGTTACTACTTCGCGGATTTTCACCTATCGCGGCCGCGTCTGGAACCTATCTACCGCGATAAACGAGGGTTCACTGTACCCTCAGTGGTTGCGGACGTATCTTGCAGAGATCGTCCCATCCACAAACAGACGAGTGAGCCCATTCATTCCTCGTCTGTGGAAGAAGTTTCTAGGAAGAAACGTTGGACCAAGGTCTCACGACCTCTCAAGCGCAAGGTCCCTTCCGAGCGAGTCCAACGGCCCAGGTGTAGCCACTGGGTCAGTTCGGACTCGCCGCAGTCTTCCGAAGACTGCACACCTCCCAAGAGAGGTAGAGTGGTTCCGCAGCAGGCAATCACTCCGTCTGTTGCCGCACCAACCACGGTAGACCCTAAGTGGTCTATGCTGCAGACTATGCAGTCTCAGCTTGCTTCCTTCATGCAGGAGTATCGTGCTGAGAAGGTTGACACTGCACCTGTTAACCTACAACCTGCCACGGTTGTGCGCTCAGCAGATACTGCGGCTGCCTGCTCCCACACTCCGCCTGTGAGAGCTCCACCACCGATGCGCAGTCGACCCTGCCAGACGCATGTTGACGTTAGCCGACATGCGGCACCCTCCGTTGACATGCGTGAGCTACCGCATCAGCAGTGCGAAGGTGCTGTCAAGCTGCCGTGTTTTGACGCAATGCGGCAGTCTCCGCAACCCACGGCAGTCCCTCCCACGCACCAGCACTCCGCTTTTGTTGTTGTCAGCTCTCAGACTGACCAGCAGCGGCATGATGTTGGATCCAGTGCAGCTACGCATGCACCCGTGCTGCCGGATTCAGCCGTTCAGCTTTCTTCTCCACCTTTGCCGCTTCCTCCTCAGCATTCGGATGAAGGAGTATCTGATGACGACGAAGCTGCGCATTTGGACGATCCGCACTCCGACATAGAAGAACCCAAGTCTACGCCTCCCTCCTTAGACTTTAGGAAAGTCCTTGCCCTGTTTAGGGAGTTGTATCCGGACCAGTTTGTGTCTGCAACCCCGCGCTCACCTCCCTCTGAGTTCGCTTTAGGCATGCAGTCAGCAGCTCCTGCCTTTACGAAACTCGTACTCGCGCGCTCATCCAAGAGAGCTTTGAGGGTACTGGGAGAGTGGTTGCAGTCCAAGAAGCAACTTGGGAAGACAGCCTTCATCTTTCCAGCTACCAAGCTTGCTTCCAAATCTAGCGTCTGGTATGCCACGGGAGAAGAACCCGGCTTGGGAGTTCCTGCCTCTGCCCAGGGCGACTTCTCAAGTCTGGTTGACTCTCCCCGCAGGCTGGCTATGAGACGCTCCAAGATTTGCTGGACCTTTTCGGACATGGACCATCTGTTGAAGGGAGTTTTTCGTGCTTTTGAGATCTTCAACTTCCTGGACTGGTGTTTGGGAGCGTTAAGCAGAAAGACCTCCCCTTCGGATAAGGACTCTGCCATGCTTATCATGTCATGCATGGACAAAGCCATTCGGGATGGGTCTGGCGAGCTTGCGGCTTCGTACGTGTCCGGAGTGCTTAAGAAGCGAGATCACCTTTGCTCCTTCTTGTCTGCGGGGATCACACCATGCCAGAAGTCGGAGTTGATGTTTGCTCCGCTTTCCAAGTGTCTCTTTCCGGAAGAGCTGATCAAGGGGATTGCTGCCTCGTTGATCCAGAAGGATACCCATGACCTGGTGGCGTCTTCCGCACGTAAAGTCACAGCTTTACCTTCAGTGCCTAGACCTAGGATGGACACACCAGCGTCTAGGTTCATCCCGCCCTTTCGTGGCAGAACCTCCAGCAGAGGAGGTACCCGTGCCGACAGTCAACGTGGCAAAAAGAAGAAGGGTTCCAAGTCCTCAAAAGGCAGAATCTGACTGCCTACCTCTCCAGACAACAGTGGGAGCCAGGCTCAAGAACTACTGGCAGGCTTGGGAGAACAGAGGTGCAGACGCTCAGTCTGTAAAGTTGCTAAGAGAGGGGTACAGGATTCCATTCTTGCGCAATCCCCCTCTAGCAATTACTCCCATCAACCTCTCTCCCAACTACAAAGAGGAGGACAAGAGGCTAGCTTTACAGCAAGAGGTGTCTCTCTTGCTACAAAAGGGAGCGGTAGTCATAGTCCGGGACCATCAATCCCCGGGCTTCTACAACCGTCTCTTCTTAGTAGCGAAGAAGACAAGAGGGTGGAGACCGGTGCTGGACGTCAGTGCTCTCAATGCTTTTGTCACCAAGCAGACGTTCACCATGGAGACGACGAAGTCGGTGCTAGCATCGGTCAGGAAGGAAGACTGGATGGTCTCGTTGGACCTAAAAGACGCGTACTTTCACGTCCCCGTCCATCCAGACTCCCAACCTTTCCTAAGGTTCGTCTTTGGAAAGGTCGTTTACCAGTTCCAAGCCCTGTGCTTTGGCCTAAGCACAGCACCTCTAGTGTTTACCAAACTGATGAGGAATATTGTCAAATTCCTGCATTTGGCAGACATCAGAGCCTCCCTCTATTTGGACGACTGGCTTTTAAGAGCTCCGTCAAGTCGTTGCTGTCTGGAGAATCTCAAATGGACTATGGATCTGACCAAGGAATTGGGTCTCCTGGTCAGTATAGAGAAGTCCCAACTCGTCCCATCCCAAACTATTGTCTATCTAGGTATGGAGATTCAGAGTCGAGCTTTTCGGGCTTTTCCGTCGGCCCCCAGAATCAGTCAAGCCCAAGAATGCATCCAGAGCATGCTGAGAAGGAACCGATGTTCAGTCAGGCAGTGGATGAGTCTAACAGGGACGCTTTCATCGCTGGCCCAGTTCATCGCATTAGGGAGACTCCACCTCCGCCCCCTTCAGTATCATCTAGCTGCTCACTGGAGAAAGGACATGACGCTAGAAGCGGTCTCAGTTCCTATATCCGAAGAGATGAAGTCTGCGCTGACGTGGTGGAAGAACAGCATTCTTCTCAAGGAAGGTCTACCATTGGCTGTTCAGACCCCCGACCACCTTCTCTTCTCGGACGCATCGGACACGGGCTGGGGTGCGACACTGGACGGACGGGAATGCTCGGGCACGTGGAATCCGGATCAAAGAACACTTCACATCAACTGCAAGGAGCTATTGGCAGTTCATCTGGCCTTGAGAAACTTCAAGTCCCTCCTTCTAGGCAAGGTGGTGGAGGTGAACTCCGACAACACTACAGCCTTGGCGTACATCTCCAAGCAAGGAGGGACTCATTCGAGGAAGTTGTTCGAGATCGCAAGGGACCTCCTCACCTGGTCAAGAGATCGAAAGATATCGCTGGTAACGAGGTTCATTCAAGGCGACATGAATGTCATGGCAGACCGCCTCAGCCGGAAGGGTCAGGTCATCCCCACAGAGTGGACCCTTCACAAGAATGTTTGCAGCAGACTATGGGCCCTGTGGGGTCAGCCCACCATAGATCTGTTCGCTACCTCGATGACCAAAAGGCTCCCAAATTATTGCTCACCGATTCCGGACCCAGCAGCAGTTCACGTAGATGCCTTTCTTCTGGATTGGTCCCATCTAGACCTGTATGCGTTCCCTCCGTTCAAGATTGTCAACAAGGTACTGCAGAAGTTCGCCTCTCACGAAGGGGGACGGTTGACGTTGGTTGCTCCCCTCTGGCCCGCGAGAGAATGGTTCACCGAGGTACTGCAATGGCTAGTGGACGTTCCCAGGACTCTTCCTCTAAGAGTGGACCTTCTGCGTCAGCCGCACGTAAAGAAGGTACACCCAAGCCTCCACGCTCTTCGTCTGACTGCCTTCAGACTATCGAAAGACTCTCAAGAGCTAGAGGCTTTTCGAAGGAGGCAGCCAGAGCGATTGCCAGAGCAAGGAGGACATCCACTCTCAAGGTCTACCAGTCAAAATGGGAAGTCTTCCGAAGCTGGTGCAAGGCGAATTCAGTTTCCTCAACCAGTACCTCTGTAACGCAGATAGCTGACTTCCTTTTACATCTAAGGAATGTAAGATCCCTATCAGCTCCTACGATCATAGGTTACAGAAGCATGTTGGCAGCAGTCTTCCGCCACAGAGGCTTAGATCTTTCCACCAACAAAGATCTACAGGACCTCCTTTAGTCTTTTGAGACCTCAAAGGAGCGTCGGTTAGCCACACCAGGTTGGAACCTAGACGTGGTTTTAAGGTTCCTGATGTCAGCAAGGTTCGAACCGCTTCAATCAGCCTCTTTTAAAGATCTCACTTTGAAGACTCTTTTCCTCGTTTGCTTAGCAACAGCTAAAAGAGTCAGTGAGATTCACGCCTTCAGCAGGAACATAGGTTTTACATCTGAAACGGCTACATGTTCCTTACAGCTTGGTTTTTTTAGCTAAAAACGAGCTTCCTTCTCGTCCTTGGCCCAAGTCGTTCGAGATCCCAAGCCTGTCCAACTTGGTTGGAAACAAACAAGAGAGAGTACTATGCCCAGTAAGAGCTCTTAAGTACTATTTAAGACGTACAAAGCCATTACGAGGACAATCAGAAGCTTTATGGTGTTCTATTAAGAAACCTGCTTTACCGATGTCTAAGAACGCAGTTTCTTATTACATCAGGCTTTTGATTAGAGAGGCCCATTCTCATCTGAAGGAGGAAGACCATGCTTTGCTGAAGGTAAGGACACACATGAAGTTAGAGCTGTCGCTACTTCAGTGGCCTTCAAACAGAACCGTTCTCTGCAGAGTGTAATGGATGCAACCTATTGGAGAAGCAAGTCAGTGTTCGCATCATTTTACCTTAAAGATGTCCAGTCTCTTTACGAGAACTGCTACACCCTGGGACCATTCGTAGCAGCGAGTGCAGTAGTAGGTGAGGGCTCAACCACTACATTCCCATAATCCCATAACCTTTTTTAATCTTTCTCTTGAAATGCTTTTTATTGTTGTTTTTGGGTTGTACGGAAGGCTAAGAAGCCTTTCGCATCCTGGTTGATTTGGCGGGTGGTCAAATTCTTTCTTGAGAAGCGCCTAGATTAGAGGTTGTGATGAGGTCCTTTAGTATGGGTTGCAGCCCTTCATACTTCAGCACCTAGGAGTCGCTTAGCATCCTAAGAGGATCGCTAGGCTCAGTAAGGAAGACGTACTTAAAAAGGCAGAGTAATGGTTCAAGTCGACTTCCTTACCAGGTACTTATTTATTTTATGTTTGTTATTTTGAATAACTGCTAAAATGAAATACGGGATACTTAGCTTTTAATGTTAACATGTATGCTGGTCTCCACCCACCCCCCTGGGTGTGAATCAGCTACATGATCATCGGGTAAGATTAATATTGAAAAATGTTATTTTCCTTAGTAAAATAAATTTTTGAATATACTTACCCGATGATCATGAATTTAAGGACCCTCCCTTCCTCCCCAAAGAGACCCAGTGGACCGAGGAGAAAATTGGTTCTTGTTGACAAGAAGTACCTGAGTACCTACTCGACAGATGGCGCTGTTGTTGTACACCCCCACCTGTATAGCGATCGCTGGCGTATCCCGACCTTAGGTTTTTTCTGTCGGGCAACAGAGTTGCAGCTACATGATCATCGGGTAAGTATATTCAAAAATTTATTTTACTAAGGAAAATAACAATTCTAGCACTGATTCCAAAATTCCTCGTACAGCCTATAAATTTTCACACAAAATGTCATTATTGATTAAAGAAATCTAGACATTCTTTTAGGTGGAATAATTTTTTTTACTGTTTATGTGATTTTAGGTCTAGTTACTTTTTTGCTAACTTGATAATACTGCACTCAACAAACAAAATTGTTTTCCAAGGTCGTATTCACAAACTGTCTGTTTGTATTATTTCATAACTCGGGCAACAAAGTCATATTCAATATATTGCTTTTTTTCAATATTTAACTTAGCCGGTGATTATAATAGCTGCAACTCTGTTGCTCGACAGAAAACTCTAAGGTAAAATTCGCCAGCGATCGCTACACAGGTTGCGGGTGTGCCCAACAGCGCCATCTGTCGTCCAGATACCCAGTACTCAATGTAAACAAAGAACTCAATTTTCTCTCTGTCGTGCTCCCGACAAGACGTGCTTTTTCGCTGTTGCTAAACTGGATTTGTTTTCACAACTAATTGGTGAAGTACACTATTCGAGTTTTGAGCTTTCGCTATGCAGGTGTTTTATCTTCATCTTAAATCTTGAACTCGTTTTGTATAGATTTAATTATGGTGACAAAGAGAGTATGGACTTTCTTTCACTTTTAAATGGCCGACCCTTCCCTTAGCGGAAGTGTGTTTAGGCTTTTAGTAATTATATCACGTTATAGATTTTCCTCTATATATTTTATATCTCTCCGCCTTTATTAGGCCTCTTCGATTAACTTTCCATTTATTATAAACATATAAAAATAATTTTAATGTTTTGTTTATATAGACCTTTCCTGAGAGTAGGCGGTCCTAACTTGGTAACCGAAGTTAATCAACGTTGAGCCCTTTATATCGTAATTAGCTTTTAAAGAGCTAAGGATTTAAAACTTTTTAAATGTAATATTTTATGAAAGAATTTCTTTGATAGTCTTTGTACTGTTTTCAAAGATGAACTAACGTTTAGTTTATTTATGCTACGCAGGTGTTGACGTTCAGGACGTTCAACATGCGCTCTATCGTTACGATAGAGAGAGAGTGTATCACGGTTTCACTTTGCAGTAAGAGTAAATCGATTCTGACATTTTGTTCATTCTTTCCTAGCTTAAATGTTTTAAATTCTATTTTAAAGGAACTTTTTATTTGAAAAACCTTTCAGTTTTTTCCTTTAGTCAAATAACATGTTTTTTTGACGTAATATAATTGGGCTCTTCTCTTAGGTGCGAAATCAAGAGAGAAAGAGAGAGAGAGATAGAGACGGAGGGAGAGAGAGGAGAGAAAACGTTCCGTTCAAGCGGGTAACGTTGTTCTCGTGTTACTCTCGTCCCTAGTCGCTGTTCGGGGAGGAAGGATAAAACGTTTTAGTTTTTTATTCTCGTCCCCAGGCTATGTGCGGTGAGAGATTGAAAACGTAGTTATATGAACTAGTGTTTAGTCTCTTTCCCAGCCACTGATTTTTTTATCTTTAAATATGTTTTCTGTTTTTTGCTGGTATTAATGAGCTTGCATTATACGACTGTTTTCGCAATTACTACCTTTTAATGAAGGGTAGAATTGCGTGTTTCAGGTAGAAATCAGTAAAAATTTCAGTGAAATAAGTGCAAAACAGAAAATCGAAGTGATAGTGATATGCGCAAAGTGTTACAGTGTTGCGTCCGAGGGTTCGTCTGTTCGTGCCTGTCGTTCACCTAGTCCGGGACCTCTTACATGCTCCCGAGCCCAGGGGAGAAGTAATGTCAAACGACTTATGGGTTCGAGAGGCCTTGACCAACGAACAGACGTTTTCCCTCTATGGTATCGGGTGTATCTTACCAAGATCTCCCCTACCATAAGACGAGAGAGACGTTGTTTCTCCTCGTCATCCGAAGGCTTTTCGCATAAGAAACCTGTCACAAGGTTTCGAAGCCCTTAAGCGAAAGTCAGTCCTTTCAGGACAGGTCCAGCGTCCTGGTTACAACCATTAGGACAGCTCTGACCCTATGCAGTCATCAGATAACTGCTCGCCGCCTAACAAAAGCGTAACACAGACTCCGAGAGTCTTTTTTTGTAGGCAAAGTGTTGCGGTCACTGACGTTACCCTCGTCTCTTACCACAACCATTTCCGTTGATCCTTAATGGGTTGTATGGCAAGACATGCAGTATATGCTTGCCTCCCTTATGGAAGACTATTCTGCCGATTAGTCCGTTGAGTCTAGCCGTTTATCTCATCGATATCCTGGCTTTCAGCCAACCTAACGTTCCTTTGTGCTTACTGTTGACGTTGGCGTAGCTTAGTCACGTCAGTCAGGTTGTTTAGAACCACACTCGATGCGGTCTCGTGTGGTTTTTCAGCCGCATTTGGACGTTAGGCCACTTGCTGAGGCTCCTGTTGACGTTCAAGACGTTCTCTAACAATCGGAGTTGACTTGTTTTGACGCTGTGCGTCAACCTCCGCATTATAGAGTTGTTTTGAGTGCTCAGTCTAGGCAGTCAAAGCAGTCTCGAGTGGACGCTGTGCGTCCTCACGCACCTGTTGTGGTTGACAGTTCAGTTGTTGACAGTTCACAGACTGTCAAGCAGTTACATGACGTTGCGTTCTGGTCCGCTACTAATGCACCAGTGAGTGTGGACTCGGCTTGTAAAGCATTGCCACCACGGTAGGTCTCTCCCTTGCTTGAGACTCAGCTTTTATCGGACAAGGTTCCTGTAGATGAGGAAGTTGCTGTTCCCCCTCCTACTGATATTCCCTTGAGGACTCTTTCAGATGGAGAGGAGCCTAAAGCTGCTTAGCCTCCTATGGACTTTAATTAAATCATGATGATTTTTTTTAAGGATCTTTGTCCGGATCTTTTTGTAACTGCTGCTCCTCGTTCGCCTAAACGTCAGAGCTTACACTAGGCCTAGCTACTTCGAAGCCGTTGTTTTTAAGCTAGTGCTAGAGAGCTTTACGTTGGCTAGGCGACTGGTTTTTCACCAGGAGGAGTTTGGGGGATACAGCCTTTGCTTTCCCTTCTTTTAAACTGGTTTATACAGCGAGAGTCTGATATGACACGAGAGAAGTTCTCGGCTTGGGAGTTCATGCCTCTGCCCAGATAGACTTCTCAATTCTCGTAGACTCTCCCTGGCGCCTGGCCAGGAGACGCTCCAAGTTGTTTTCAGGTCAACTTCACAGCTGTTTTCGAGCCTTTGAAGTTTTGCTGTACAATTATGTCACGCATAACAAGGCTTTCAGGGATGGTAAACGGTACCGCCTCAGTCGCTAACCCCGTCTGTTGCCACACCTGCTCCCGTAGACCCTAAATGGGCTTTGCTGCAAGACATGCAGTCCAAGCTTGCGTCCTTGATAGAGGACTTTAATGCGGAGAAGGTTGCTACCGAACCTTCTGGCCAACAACCTTCCAACCGGTCAGTTGTGCGCCCTGTTGATGCTGAGGTAACCTACTCGCGTCTGCCAGTTGAGGTGGTTCCTCCACCGATGCGACCCAGTGTGGGTTGCCAGCCGCACGTTGACGTTAGGCGACGCTCGGAGGTGGTTGTTGACGTTCAGGACGTTCAACAACCAGCAAAGGTGACTTGTTTTGACGCAGTGCGTCAACCTCAGCAACCCGGTAGGGTGTTGACTGCACAACCCAGACGGTCTAGACGGTCTCGGGTTGACGCTGTGCTTCCTCGCGCACCCATGGTTGTTGACAGTTCACAGACTGTGCAGCAGTTCCATGATATTGCGTCCGGCTCCGTCACGCATCCACCAGTGCGACCGGACTCAGCGAGCCAGACGTTGCCCACTCCGTTGCCGTTTCCTCATCAGTTTTCGGATGAGGAACCCTCTGATGAGGACGTTGCTGAACAACAAGACGATCAGCCCCCAGAATAGATCAAGCCCTGCTATCCATCCAGAAGATGCTGAAGAAGGAACGCTGCTCAGTCAGGCTGTGGATGAGTCTGGTAGGGACGCTGTTATCCGTGGAACAATTTGTGTCACTAGGAAGACTACACCTCCGTCCTCTTCTATACCATCTAGCTTTTCACTGGAAAAAGGACAAGACGCTAGAAGCGGTCTCGATCTCGGTTTCCGAAAAGATAAAGTCTTGTCTGACTTGGTGGAAGGACAATATCAACCTAAGAGAGGGTCTTCCCCTGGCTGTTCAGACTCCCAACCACGTTCTCTTCTCGGACGCATCGGACGTGGGCTGGGGCGCGACACTAGACGGTCGGGAATGCTCAGGACTGTGGAACTCGAGTCAGAGGAGCATGCATATCAACTGCAAGGAGCTGTTGGCAGTACATCTGGCCTTGAAAAGCTTCAAGTCTCTCCTTCGAGGCAAAGTGGTGGAAGTTAACTCGGACATCACCACGGCCTTGGCGTACATCTCCAAACAAGGAGGTACCCACTCACTGACGTTGTACGAGATCACAAGGGACCTGCTCATCTGGTCGAAAGGTCAAGACATCTCCCTAGTAACGAGGTTCATCCAAGGCGACTTGCACGTCATAGCAGATTGTCTCAGTCGGAAAGGGCAAGTAATTCCAACCGAATGGACCCCCCACAAGGATGTGTGCAAGAGACTTTGGGCCACTTGGGGTAAAACCATCCATAGATCTCTTTGCAACCTCGCTGACCAAGAGGCTTCCAATCTATTGCTCTCCAGTCCCGGACCCAGCAGCAATACATATAGATGCTTTCCTCCTAGATTGGTCACATCTGGATCTCTACGCATTCCCACCGTTCAAGATTGTCAACAAGGTACTGCAGAAGTTCGCCTCTCACGAAGGGACAAGGTTGACGTTAGTTGCTTCCCTCTGGCCCGCGAGAGAATGGTTCACCGAGATACTTCGATGGTTAGAAGACGTTCCCAGTAGTCTTCCTCTAAGGGTAGACCTTCTACGTCAGCCACACGTAAAGAAGGTACTCCAAAGCCTCCACGCTCTTCGTCTGACTGCCTTCAGACTATCGAAAGACTCTCGAGAGCTAGAGGCTTTTCGAAGGAAGCAGCCAGTGCGATTGCTAGAGCAAGGAGAGCTTCTTCCATTAGAGTCTACCAATCGAAGTGGGAAGTCTTCCGAGACTGGTGCAAGTCAGTTTCTGTATCCTCGACCAGTACCTCTGTAGCTCAAATAGCTGTTTTTCTCTTATACCTGAGAAAAGGACGATCCCTTTCAGCTCCCACTATCAAGGGCTACAGAAGCATGTTGGCATTGGTCTTCCGGCATAGAGGCTTAGATCTTTCCAAACATAAAGATCTGCAAGACCTCCTTAAGTCTTTTGAGACCACCAAGGAGCGTCGTTTGGCTACCCCTGGATGGAATTTAGACGTGGTACTAAGATTCTTCATATCAGACAGGTTGGAGCCGTTACAATCAGCCTCCCTGAAAGATCTCACTCTTAAGACTCTTTTCCTGGTATGCTTAGCCTCGGCTAAAAGAGTCAGTGAGATTCATGCCTTCAGCAAGAACATAGGATTTTCGTCAGAAAAAGCCACTTGTTCGCTACAACTTGGTTTTCTAGCCAAAAATGAGCTGCCTTCTCGGCCTTGGCCTAAATCTTTCGATATCCCCAGCTCATCGGAGATCGTAGGCAATGAACTAGAAAGAGTCTTATGCCCTGTTAGAGCTCTTAAGTTCTATTTAAAGCGTACTAAACCTTTACAAGGCCAATCTGAAGCTTTATGGTGTTCAGTTAAGAAACCATCCTTGCCTTTGTCAAAGAATGCTTGGTCAGACTTTATCAGATTGTTAATACGAGAAGCTCATTCACATCTGAGTGAGGAAGACCGAACTTTGCTTAAGGTGAAAACGCACGAAGTTAGAGCTGTAACAACTTCCGTGGCCTTTAAGCAAAATATATCTCTGCAAAGTATAATGGACGCAACCTATTGGAGAAGCAAGTCAGTGTTCGCGTCATTTTACTTGAAAGATGTCCAGTCTCTTTACAAGAACTGCTACACACTGGGACCATTCGTAGCAGCGAGTGCAGTAGTGGGTGAGGGCTCAACCACTACAATTCCCTAATTCCATAACCTTTTTAATCTTTCTCTTGAAATGTTTTTATTGTTGTTTTTGGGTTGTCCGGAAGGCTAAGAAGCCTTTCGCATCCTGGTTGATTTGGCGGGTGGTCAAAGTCATTTCTTGAGAAGCGCCTAGATTAGGGGTTTTGATGAGGTCCTGTTGTATGGGTTGCAATCCTTGATACTTCAGATCCTAGGGGTCGATCAGCATCCTAAGAGGATCGCGAGGCTCCGTAAGGAAGACGTACTTAAAAAGGCAGAGTAATTGTTCAAGTCGACTTCCTTACCAGGTACCTATTTATTTTGTTTTTGTTATTTTGATAACTTCTAAAATGAAATAAAAATTCTTAGCTCATAATAATGTAAACATATTTTGCTGGTCTCTACCCACCCCCCTGGGTGTGAATCGGCTATTATAATCACCGGCTAAGTTAAATATTGAAAAATGTTACTGTATTTTTATAATAAAATAAATTTTTGAATATACTTACCCGGTGATTATAAATTAAAGGACCCTCCCTTCCTCCCCAATAGAGACGCAGTGGGACGAGGAGAAATTGAGTTCTTTGTTTACATTGAGTACTGGGTATCTGGACGACAGATGGCGCTGTTGGGCACACCCGCAACCTGTGTAGCGATCGCTGGCGAATTTTACCTTAGAGTTTTCTGTCGAGCAACAGAGTTGCAGCTATTATAATCACCGGGTAAGTATATTCAAAAATTTATTTTATTATAAAAATAACACATTACAAAATATCAACAAAATATATGAAAATAGATATATACTTCATAAACAACTATGTCATAGTGTTGTCTGCTTTGAGACTATTAGTGGGCATGTTTTCTTGTAGAAGAGGGTTAGCAAGTCATCAGCTGATTAAAAAAAAAAAAATGCTATTGTACTTCATTGAAGTAAGTGCAATATAAAAATAAAGGAATTTATTACATATTGATGATAATTGTAGGATTATATTCTATCTCTCGTGAGTTTGAGTGCTTGTATGACAATAGTTGGGTGTTTGAAGGGTGTCAAACTCCCTTATACAACTTTTTCTTAAGTGTTAAGATGCAGGGTGATTTTGGGGGGCATTTTTTGTGAAAAAAGGTGCGTCTTATGACACAGGAAATACGGTAATTTTAGATAAATAATCATGACATTTATAGGAAAAAAAATGTTACATTTTGTTATTTATTTATCGAAATGAAAGAAAAATATGTCGCTAATATTTTGATATGCGTAGTAGCTTTGTACGTACCTTCATACTGCACATACACACAGTACAGTACTGTTCAATGTGTTTTTTAACTCAAAATTTACTCATTGATACAAAATAGGATAGCAGGATCTTGCAGCTGTAACTAGTATCAAGGTAGAGATATAACCAATGGGAGAGCAGGACCATGGTGGCGAGTTTACAGTTTTGCAGAGAGCGAATTTTGAAATTATTTTTCAGCTTCTGGGCAAATCGCGTTTTATATCATGAGGGGGTTTTCGTAAGAGATGAAAAAATATTTATCTTTTTGTATCATGAATTTTTTGTATACAGAAACTTTCATATCAAGAGGTATTACTGTATATTATGAAAGTATGAATGCACTTCAACTGAAAAGACATTAAACCATTGATTTACATGAGACCCAATACGGCACAGCATACTATACTTGGTTATGCAACAGGGAAGAGCAAGGTAAAATATATAACAAGTTTACTTTTAAGCCCTTTTGAAATCCTGTAATGGATTTTTAGTTTTTTGTTAAGGCCTGCTCTATATTTGCTGTTATATAATTGTTTAAAAGTATCCATAAGTATTACTTTATCGAAAGCCAGGCCCATCCCATTAATAGTAAACCCACAAATTTTAAGGTCTAGCTGTATTTCCTTGAGGGCTAATATCTACGAAGTATGAGCTTTTCAGCCTTAAAATTAAAATAAAAAAACTTAAAAACTTCTCCCTTCCTGGGAGTATCCAGAATGGTATCTTGAGTGAGACTGCATTTGTATTAATTTTAGATTTTGTTTTAATATGTTTCCGGCTTCAATAGTTATTTGACATAGGACTCGCTTCAGATCTGGCCAGGTATGTCGTCTTCTGGTTTTAAAATAATTTTGTGTTGAATACAGTAAGCCATAAACATGTTTAATATGTTTCCGGCCTCAATAGTGATGTGACATAGGACTAGCTTCAGATCTGGCCAGGTATGTCGTCTTCTGCTTTTAAAATAATTTTGTGTTGAATACAGTAAGCCATAAACATGTTTAATATGTTTCTGGCCTCAATAGCGATGTGACATAGGACTCGCTTCAGATCTGGCTAGGTATGTCGTCTTCTGATTTTAAAATAATTTTGTGTTGAATACAGTAAGACATAAACATGTTATCGTGCACGGGTCAGCAGTGCGATCTAGACTAAGGATGTTTGAATAGAAAAATTACTGTATTAAATTAATGCTAAGAGAGTGCATGATAAAGTACGGAAGTGTATGAAAAAAGACTAGGTCATTGTTTCAGAGAATAGTTCAGATCAGGCTATTTTTTGTTTGCCTCTCCCTTTCGATAAAGTGAGCGCTTTTAAGCAACATAGTTTTAATTTGGGAGATAGCGTTTCATATCATAACCTTATTTTTATTGTTGTTGGTGATGCATCTCCTAAAGCTGGGTAAATGCATACTAGCTACTAGCTCCTCACAGGTTTAGTCTAACACTTGTGTTTTTATTACCCTTACGGTCTGGCTATACAAGACATCGGCTTAAATATTATAGTGGGTTATTTGTATTCAGTAAAGAACAATAGGTTATCATAATAAAAAGTTCAGTTCATAAATTAAATACATCGCTATTCCTCAGAAGGTGCCATTACATAGCCTATGCCTTTTGTCCATGAACCTGAACTAATGTGCCAGTTGTAAAGAAGAAACGCCTGTGTTATGATTTAGCATGCTTAAAATATTATGGTGAAAATTCGTTATATTTTTAAGGTAAGTTCAGATCCAGTTTTTTTTTTTCAAAGGATTCAGAGACAACTGTTCCTAAAGTATACAATATATACCTCTCAATTTCTTCATTTCATTATGGATAAGAGTTCTTAAATGGTTAACTTTTACTAAGATTGGTGATTTGGTTTAAAGATTTATTAAATTGGTTTGATTATAAATTTATTTTCCAAGTGTTCAATCCCTCTTGACTTTTGTAAGACTAATCAGTTACTTGACCTTCTTATACAATATAAATGTCTCAGGAGCCCATCATTACAACTAATTAATGAAAATCTTTAATGTTTTTGGATAAGAATATGGAAGTGTTCTTGAAATACTTCCCTTTGCAGTTATCTCTAGTACATTAAAAGGCTTTCTTTGAGCAGAGAAGGCTAGGGCCATTATTTATTGAGGGAATGATGACAATACTGCCACACGATGCTTTATTTTTATTATAGCCTAACTAGTTTGGAATTTAATAACATTAACTTTTTTGGTAGCTCAGAAATCCACTTAGTTTTCGATTCATAGTAATATATCAGTCCTCCCATATTGCCAGTTTCAACCCTAATCTAAATGCTCAAGTGTTGCTCGTGGTTCTATGACACCATTCAGTAAGAGTTCTGGTAGTAAACAGTTCATCTTAATTTCACTGCTTTCATTTTTAAAGTATCTCAAAACCTCTGCTTATCCGTGATATGCCAAAATGTTAGTCTAAATATTTCATCCCTCTACTCAAAAAATAAATGCCCATGTCTATTATTGTTTTGTTGATTGTATGACAACTTACATGATTCCCTCGAATTAATGGTTCGCTTTTTTTTTCATTTACAAAATTTTTTCAATTGTAATTTGTTTGAATGGCTAAGGGTGCCGTTTTCTTACAAGTTTGACCATTAATCCATTTTATCTTTCTCTCCAATAAGATATATGTAGGGTTTAGTACCTCACTTGCTTGAACATATCTCTGCCACATACGCATCATTTTCCGAGAAGATAGTGTAGTAAAACTTTTGAAATAGATTATTAGAAATTATTTTAAATCAAGTTCCTGTTTAGTGCATAAGCCTTTTACCCTAATAGATGGATCGTTGCCAATATTGTCACGAATTACAGTCCGTTTCCTGCGTTGTTACCCATCAACATTGACCTTGCAGATTATTTTAACAAAGAACTTAATGGCATTCTTTTGATGCTTTTTGCTATTTGTTATATTAAAAGATATCATAGATTAGTGTGAAAACTTTAACTTCAGATAAAATGTTAATCTATTCACCAATTCCCTGTAGTTACCAGTTACCCAAAGTAGGTTAGGTCCAGGTAATTCATTTTAGATATTTGATATCATTTGATATTATAAAGTCCACAAATGAGTGGTGGTATGACAGACCTTAACAGTGTCTTAAGATATATCATCACCACACAACATACAAAACTAAAGGTGTACCATGTCATCCTCCCTGTCCCAGATAGAGGTGGTCATGGTATCTGGGAAGGATGTATCAGCCTTTGTGGGTCTAGTTATAAAGAATAGGTATTTGACTCAATGGTGGGACAGATTCTAAGGCACAGTTATTCCACTATTTCAGTAATGTTGTAGATAGAGATGATCTTAAGTGAGGTAGAGGTTGTCTAAGCAGGTTTGTCACTGGGTTCAGTCGGTGGCTTTTTTTAACAAACCCATGTGCTGTGAGATGTAATAATTGCCTTTTAGTCATCTTGTACCATATTCCCTCTTGAAGGGGGGGGACAAATGGTCTTTGGTGTTTGGGCTGGAAGATGCCTCTCTGGGAAGTATGTGACAAGGAATTTCCAATCTCAGCCTTTATAGGGTGTAGATCAATGCTTAATTTGGTAAACATCTACTTTCATGTATTATAAATGATATATTTAACCTTGTCAGTACTGTATAGGCTGCTAGTAATCAGGTCTATGTGTCAAGATTTAAATTTGGTTTTACATATAGATTTACCAGCTAATGTATAATGAGCTGTGAGCACTATCTTTCAAGGTTGGATTTTGGAGTTAAGTTGATAGTGTTTTTTTGCATTCATTTAGAGCTAAATTGTTTTAAATGTTTGTTACAATTCCCTTTTTACACTTCCCCTTATTAGAACTATTAGAAATAGTTGTAGGTATTACAACAAAAAATAGTGGTCCTTATTTAGTAAGATGTTCAGTATATTTGAACAAACTATTGACATTGTATAGTACCCATAACGGACTATTGGAGTCTAGAATGTCATTTCGTCCTCTGTTCAAAAGGCAGTGTCATTCTCTTTGAAGGTTTGGGTTCATGATATTAGGAGTAAATTTACGTTTCTTAAATTTTGCAAAGGTTTCTTTTCCTAAGACAGTCTAATAACATTCCAGTTTGGTATTCAATACAGGGTATTAAGATAGAAAAATTTTATGAAACAAGATATATTAACATGAAATTAACAAATATATTTACATTCAAGGTACAATAACGTATTTACAAATACAAATTCGTTTATTGCTAATAATCATCATCATCATCATCATGTAATATACCTCTTCTTCTATATCTCTTTTCTTTGAAATCACAGGATTCTACCAAACTACTAACATACTGAACAAGGTTATCACAAGAAGCTTCAAAATTTGAAGATGATTCATCCAAGCCCCGAGTCTCAATAATAATTTCAATGAGTTGACTCAGAGCATTACGAAGTTCAATGAGGAAATTACCAGTTCTGAAAAAGTCAAGAGAGATTACTATACATATCTTCAATTTCAGAGTAAAAACTAATTATAATTTGTTGATATTGCTGAGGATCATATGAAATGTGTAATTGGTTTCAACCAATTATCTTGTTTTTTCATCACTTCCTCTAAATTAATCTTGCTCACTTTTATTACAGCATGGTATAAATATCACAAATTTTCAAGTAATTTGTATTTTTCCTAACATACTTACCTAGAACTACTTTCTTAGGAGTTACTGGTAACTCTTCCCAACTGACCAGAATTTTGTGTAGTTTACCCTATTCCTGTTTTCTATGGGGGCAACCTCAGGCGGAGTGATACACGCCCTGAGGCGACCCGGGATCGGATAGCGTGCTAGCTTAGGTTGTGCTCATCAGTAAGTTTCGTCGGAAAGGTTCTCCTCAGCCCTGCAGGGCCCTCGGGGAAGGATGGGTGGGCCATAACCCGAAAGTAGTTCTAGGTAAGTATGTTAGGAAAAATACAAATTACTTGAAAATTTGTGATTTGTTCCAACACGGAGTACTTACCTAGAACTACTTTCTTAGGAGACTTAAACTTTAGGAGGTGTGAGTGTCCTGCAGGGACAAGGGACCGAAGGCTGGAAGCACGAGGGGGGGGGAAAGGAACCTAGATAGGAGACTAGGTTCCGACGACCGCTACTAGAAAACCGTACGAAAATAGGGGAAACTACCCAAAAAAACTATCTTAGTGTCTAAAGTGGCTTACCCCTGTACAAAACACTTCCGAGACGTATCCCATGGTAGCAAAGGTCTTTTGAGTCACTTCCACGCAGGGAATCAAGGGCCAGGGGAAGGATGATAGGAGGAAAGGTAAGGGATGAACGCGTGTCTCTTGGGCTTACCGCCCATGGCTTCCCCGGGGCCATGACCTTAGATCTTTTGAAAGGCCGAAATGACCGGACCAAGGATTTCCTTGAACAGTCCTTCAGGTAGTGCTCCATGAACGTGGACTGTCTGGACCAGGTGCCCGCATTCAGGATTTGGCCCACAGCCATGTTCTTTTCAAATGCTAAGGTGCTAAGACCCCTAATATCAGGAGGCCTTGGTTTGCCTGAGAGAGGGGTTCCCGAGACGTCGTAAGCCCTCTTGATCACTTGGCGTAGCCAGAAGGAGATTGAATTCATGGAGACTGGTTTCTTCACACGTCCTGTCGAGACGAATAAACTCTTGATCTCAGGGCGGAGCTTGGATGTCCTTTCCAGGTATTTCCTTACTGCTCTAACTGGGCATAAGAAAAATTCCTTTGGGTTGTCAGACCGAGGGATCCCTTGCACCGAAAAATCCTCAAACCGAGGATCCCAACAAGCCGGGTTCTGTGTTTTGGCCACAAAACTAGGGACGAACTTAAACGAAGCCTCACGCCACCCCTTTGAGTGTGAGACCTCGTACGATAGTCCGTGTAACTCACTAACTCTCTTTGCCGAAGCCAGGGCCAAGAGGAAGACTGTTTTGAGGGCGAGTTCCTTATCCAGGATGTCCTTGAGGGGCTCGAAGGGCGGTTCTGACACGCCTTTGAGTACTCTAGCTATGTCCCACGGCGGTACCCTCACCTTCTGGGGGGGACATGACTGCTCAAAACTCCTGATGAGCATCGAGATGTGTTGGGAGGCTCTTAAGTCAATGCCTTTTAGGAGGAAGACCTGACCTAATGCTGCACGTACCCCTTTTATGGCTAGAATGGAAGTGCCCACCTCGTCTCTGAGGTACACCAGGAAGTCCGCTATGTCATGAATCGAAGCCCTCAAGGGTTTGATATCCCGGGAAGTGCAACACTTTGAGAAGACTGCCCATTTTGCCTGATAAATTGCGATTGAGGAATGCCTTAGGTAACCTGACATCCTCGCTGCAGTCCTCGATGAGTATCCATCCTTCTCCAGGAGCCGCTCGATAACCTCCACGCGTGTAAGCGGAGGGATCGAGGGTTTTCGTGAAATTTTTGGAAGCGGGGCTGACGGAGGTGGTCTGGCCTGTCTGGAAGCGGCCAAGTAGGAAGAAGAGCTAGTTCTTTTAGGTCTGCGAACCACTCCCTCTCCGGCCACCAAGGCGCAACCAAAGTCATTTATAGATTGGCCGTTGTTCTCACTCTGTTGAGGACTTGCCTGATCATCCCGAAGGGAGGGAAGGCGTACACATCGAGGTCGTCCCAAGGGTGTTGGAAGGCGTCCTTGAACGCCGCTGACGGATCTGGGACTGGAGAACAGAACACGGGGAGCTGGGCGTTCGGACATGTGGCGAAAAGGTCTACTACCGGAGAGCCCCACTTCAGGATGACTGCTCAAGCTACTCCCGGGTGTTGAGTCTATTCTGACCCTATCACCTGGCCTACTCTGCTGAGGCCGTCTGCCGGTACGTTCTTCTTTCCTGGGATGAACCTTGCTGTGATTTCGATCCCTTCCTTTGCAGCCTATTCCAGTAGTTCCATCGATAGAGCGCATAGCTCCTTCGACTTTAGACCCCCTTGCTTCTTTACGTAGGCTACTACCGTGGCGTTGTTGCACATTAACGCCACGGTGTTTCCCCGGAGGAGGTGAACGAATTCTTGACTCGCCCTCAACACGGCCATCATCTCTAGAATGTTTATGTGTCGCGTTGCTTCCTCGCGGGACCATTTTCCTTTTGTCGACTCGTCGAGTAGGTGAGCCCCCGTCCCAACCTTCCTTCGATGCGTCCGTGAACAACAGCATCTCCGGAAGGTCGGGTGCGAAGGGCATCCCCTTCTCGGTGTTCGTTCTGTCGTTCCACCACTGTAGGACTACCTTCGCTTCTGGTGAAACCGGAACCACCTTGAGGGGATTTCTTCCTTGGTCCAGTGTTCCTTCAGGTTCCATTGAACCGCCCGGAGTTTGAGTCTCCCCTGAGGTACTAACTTCTCTAATGACACTATAGGTGACCTAGCAACTTCTGCCAATCCTTGGCCCTCCTGCGTTGGTCCGTCAGGAAGAGTTGCAGAACTCGCTCTAGGTTTTCCAACCTTTCCAATGAGGGGAAAGCTCTCACCAAGCGGGTGTCCAGGACCATCCCCAAGTAGGTCATCCTGGTGATGGGAATCAACTGGGACTTTTCTAAGTTGACTGTGATGCTTAATTCTTTGCAGAGACGGAGCAACTTCACGCTTTGCTCCCTCAGTTCTTCTCTTGAGGCTGAAAGAAGCAACCAATCGTCCAGGTATCGGATCAGACGAATGCCCTGCTCGTATGCCCATACGGAGACCGTCGTGAAAACTCTTGTAAACACTTGAGGGGCTGTCGAAAGTCCGAAGCAAAGGGTCTTGAATTGCAGGACTTGGGTGTCCCACTTTATCCTGAGGAACTTCCTGCTGGAGGGGTGAACGGGTATTTGAAAGTAAGCGTCCTTGAGATCCAGGGACATCATGAAGTCCCCTTCCCTCAAGGTGGCCAACACTGTCCTCACAGTGTCCATCTTGAAGTCGGTTTTTGCCACAAACTTGTTGAGGGCTGACAGGTCTATGATGGGCCTCCACCCCCCTGTTGCCTTCTCCACCAGGAAGAGCCTGCTGTAGAACCCCGGGCCGGGATCCTCGACCGGTTCCAACGCTCCTTTGGAGATCACGGACGACACCTGTTTTTGCAGCGCCGCCCGTTTCAAGGGGTCCTTGGGTATCAACCACTTGGCCTGTAGGGCCGGAATGAGTGGGGGAGGTTCTGCTAGGAAGGGCAGTCTGTAACCTTCCCTCAGGACTGTCGCTGTCCAGGGATCCGCACCGTAATCCCGCCATGCTGGCCAAGAGTGTCTGAGGCATCCCCCTACTTGAGGCTCCTGTAGGAGTAGGGGGCCTTTCTCCCTATCTCCTTCTGGAGGAGCGGCCGGACCGACCTCTCCTTGAGTTGCCGAAGGACGGTCTCTAGGCCGACATGGAGCCAAGGGGCCGAAGGAGCCTCTCTTCTAGGCTGGGTAGGAGATGCACGGGATGAATGAGGGATGTCCACATAGGGTCTCCTGTGCGCTGGTCATCTCATGGGGAGAGGCCTAGGCTCTCCCACGTCCTTCATTTTCCTCACCCTCTCCATTGTCTGTTCCATTAACTTGAGGGGGAAGATCGACTCGTCCCACACCGAGGTATTCCTCAACTTCCTCGCTTCTCGGTCGGGCAGTTTCCTCACTAGCTTGTTGAGGACTGTATCCCTCTTCCGCAGAACCCAATTGGTGGCCTGGGAGAGAGATTGATACGACAAAAATTTTAGGGCTTTGCCTCCTGAGCTGATCAACTCCTTCAATAAGGACTGGTTCTCCGGGGGGGAGAGATCATGTGATGACTGAAAACCCACCAAAGTGCAGACCCACCAGTCTAACCAGGAGGACACGTAAACCAAATCTTGAGCCATGTCCTCCATCATGGAAGTCTCCGTAGGGGAAAAGCACACTGGGGCCGTGGACGCCCTGTCTTCAGCAGCACCCTGGTTCAACGTGGTTATCGCTGACTCAACCGCGCGGGGCCCTCCACAACCACCTTCAGGCACATAGAACCTCTTCTGTGTCCTTAGCCCAGGGAGAAGTTTCGAGGAACTCTGGCTCCTAGGGGCGTCTGCCAGGCCGGCCAAGAACTTATCGATGTGCTCCATCCCGAGCTTGACGTCAGGAGCTAGAGGGAGAGCTAAGGAGGACTTGTGCTGCACAGGATTCTCCACAAGCCTACTGAGTCCGGAGAGCCAGATCTGTTCTGCCGAGGGCTTGGGCTCATCTAGCCGATGGTGCCGTCTTATGAGGGCCAATACTTTCCGATAGGAGGAGATGTCATCTGAAGAGCACTCTCCTCCTTCTACCAGGGCCTCCGTCACCAGACCCTCTGTACGAGTATCTTCCGTGACGGTGGTGGTGGTGGTGGGGGGGGGATAACGTTGGACGGGCCTGCCAGTGGCTCGGGCGGACCTGCAGAGGTGAAGGTATCCGTCATGGGATTACCCTGCTCTGCGGGGTTTCTTGTGTCAGTGGGATTATTCCAGACCGCTGGATGCCATTGGTGCTTATTGAAATCCCCCAAGGTGCCTGCGGCTGACGCCACGCCTTCCATCTGGTGAAGCGCCTCCCTCCGTAGGGCTGATGTAGTGGAGGCCTTCGTGGACTTAGGTGCGTCATGGGGGGGGGGCTTGGTTCGACCTCCCCTGACAGGACTCTGGTCTGTAGGAGGAGGAGGGGCGAGACGGTGGAGATGAGGCCCTGGGGAGCCAACCGGAAGCGCCCGCAGCTGTGGTAACCTTAAACAGCTTGCTCCAGGGTACCGTGTTTACCCACTCCTTCGATCTACTCCGTTTAGCCTTCTTCTTGGAGGGTCTGGACTCCTCCTTGCTTTGTCTGGAATGGGAGCGGGACTTCTTCTTACGGGACCTCTCCCGCTTCCTCTTCGTGGACTAAGTGGCTCCGTCCTCCGACGATGATGAGTCCTCCGACGAGGACTAGTAAATGTGTTTGTGGTAGCTCAAGTCCAACTGATTACCGCCCAACTTCCATAACTCCCATATTATCTAAAGATTTTGAACGTCTTTAGGCAAGTCTCAATTTGGTTTTCGTAAAGGCGTTGGAGCATATGATGCTCTTACAATCTCCAGTGCTGTACAGAAATCCCTTGATTGTGGTTAGGAAGTTTGTATTATTGGCCTCTATTTTAGTGCTGCCTTTGACTGAGTTAATCATGAGACGTCCCACTCAGCAGGGGGAACTCCACGTCGAATCTCTGGTGTCGCGGGCTGAAGAAAGATGGGCGGGAACGTTGACGAGGGCACTGGGGGAGACCGAGGAACCTTCTTACGGGCGAACCAATGATCAAACTCCTCCTCTAGTCTAAAGGGTGACCTGAAGGGCATCCTAGGGGGATCCCAAGCAGCGGGGTCCGAATCAGATGAGCCTTCTTTCTCGGCGTCTCCCCCACTGGCTGAAGCACCTGAAACACACACCCATGACGCTGGGGAAGAGGTAGCACCCGACTTACCCCACATAGGATCTTCCGTAGAGACGGGCCCTTCGGGCACCAGGACCTCGTCTCCCGAACACACTCCCGCAGCTCCCTCAGGCCCCTCACATGCCTGAATAACACCAGAATCTTCCCCCTCAGGCAATTCAGACTCCTGGGGAAGGGCAATGGGTCGCTTCCCCGCAACGGACTTACCTCATTCCCTACTCTGGGTAGGAGAAGATGAAAGGGAGCCCCGTTCCGACGAGGCATCTGGCGACACCAACGAAGAAGACACGTTGGCTTTCTTAGGCGACTTCTTGGCCGCTATCTTCTTCTTTGTGCCGTAGAGGACCCACTGGATCTCGTTCCATGACTCACACTCCGAACACGTGGTGGTAGGGGAGCACACCTTGCCCCTACATGACGAACACAGCGAGTGGGGGTCAACCTCGGGCTTGGAAAGGAAAGCCCCACAAGACTTCCCGGCCACAGGCCCAGGGCAACGGCGGGGATGCTCCATAACGCAACACTAAGACACAAAGAGACACAGGAACACAGAGGAAAGGATAAGGATATGGACACGTGGGAAACGCATGGCAGACACAAAGGGTCGCACAGGGTAAGAGAGAGGGTGGTGCGATGGTAATCACGTCGCGACCAGAAACTTACTGAGGAGCACGACCTGAGCTAGCACGCTATCCGACCCCGGGTCGCCTCAGGGCGCATATCACTACGCCTGAGGTTGTCCCCATAGAAAACGGGAATAGGGTAAACTTCACAAAATTCTAGTCGGTTGGGAAGAGTTACCAGTAACTCCTAAAAAAGTAGTTCTAGGTAAGTACTCCGTGTTGGAACAACAATATTTTACTAAGTACTGTGTTCATTAATTAAATCTTGGGACATTTATTATTTTTATTATTATTGCTAGCTGAGCTACAACCCTAGTTGGAAAAGCAAAATGCTTTAAGGCCAAGGGCTCCAACAAGGAAAAAATGCACAATGTGGAAAGGAAATAAATGGATGATATGAGAATTAATGAACAATTAAAATAAAACATTTTAAAAACAGTAACATTAAAACTTTATAAACTATAAGTATTTAAGTCAGCCTGTTCAACATAATACCATTGAAATTAATTGCATGACTAGTATTACGAACAGGATGGAACTGTCCGGGAAGATCTGAATGTAAAGGATGGTCCGAATTATAAAAAATCTTAAGCATCATCCATAACAAACTAATTGAACAATGGTGCCTTTGAATACAGGAATAAGAAATTTGACAGACCGTATGTTCCCCTCCAACAATTAAGGATGAGAGAATCAGCAGCTGAAGAATAGATAGGAAACAAGGTAGAATGAAAGAATTGAAACACTTCTTCAGAATAGAGTTATCACCAAAAATCTTGATAAACTTTCTCAATAAAGAAATTTTTTTTGTGCAATTAAAGAAGTCATAGACCTAATGTGTTTCTCAAAAGTAAACTTGCTGCCACTGTCCTTGGCCTACTTACAATCATACTTCGAGCTTTGTTAGGATTCAACTTCATACCCCATAATTTGCACCATGCACTAATTTTATCTAGATCTCTATGAAGAGATTTAGCAATCCTAGATCTACATTCAGTAGATGGAATTGATGCAAAGAGAGTAGCATCATCTGCATATGCAACAAGCTTGTTTTCTAGGCCAAACCACATGTCATGTGGCCAAGAACACTACCCTGTGGAACACCAGATAATGCATTCCTATACTCACTATGGTTCCCATCAAAAACCCTTTGCGATCTATGAAACGGTCGAGAGAAAACCAATAAGGTAATGAATTAACGAGTGTCGGTACCTCAAAATCTTAAACAGACAACTGTAATACTCCACTTGGGAGCAGGGATCTCCAAAACGTCGGACATCTTCAAAAACACAGAGCAATGAAAAACACGTCTGAACCTTTGCTAGTGCTAAGGAGGAATGAAGGTAGGGGTGATGGGAGGATAATCGTAGTACAGGCAGCAGTTGGGTATTGTTGCAGGGGATGTTGATGAAGGAGAGAGCTAACTGGTGAGGGACCTATGGTCATGGTTCTATCACGCCCCAGTAACTACCTGTATACTGACACTCATTGAGTGAGGGAGCTGGGTTAATTCCTGGCATTCCATGCATTCCTTTTTTCTCAGGTATATTTAGCAATATTTATGCCTTAGAAATGGTGCTTAAGGAGCATTTCACGGAGCGACACAGGTTCCTCGCCCAGAAATAGATTTTTCCTTCGTCAAAATCCCTTAATGATGCTAAGAAATGACCCATCCACTCGCAACTGTTTGAGTTTGAAAGCAAGGGCCTCATGATTAACTCAGTCAAAGGCAGCACTAAAATAGAGGCCAATAATACAAACTTCCTAACCACAATCAAGGGATTTCTGTACAGCACTGGAGATTGTAAGAGCATCATATGCTCCAACGCCTTTACGAAAACCAAATTGAGACTTGCCTAAAGACGTTCAAAATCTTTAGATAATATGGGAGTTATGGAAGTTGGGCGGTAATCAGTTGGACTTGAGCTACCACAAACACATTTACATAGTGGAGTAACATTACCAATTCTCCAACTAGTGCTAAAAGCTCTTATTTTTAACTTACGCATAATAAGAGATAACTTTGAAGTGAAGAAATATGCAGTCTTAATAAAAGAAAACAACTGGAAAAATACCATTTGGGTCTACACCTCCATAAGCTCTTTTTTGCAACTTTTACAGGTTGTCCAAGGTAAGGTCACGTTCTTCAGCTTTGCCGTCGTCGGCTGCCTCTACTTCTTCCTCACTCGCTGATCTTGTCATTTCGACAAGGTCCTCGTCGGTTAAGGGCTCCAAGTGGCACTCGATCAGTGAGTTAACGTCATCCGACATCATGTCAGAGAAACGTTCGTTGGCTACTAACCGTGCCAGCCCCACAATCCTATCTACGGCGGAGTGGTGAACTTCGTCTGGCGTAAATCCCTTATAGTCATGAACAACGTCTGGCCACAATTTTCTCCAACTTGCATTCAATGTTTGCTGTTTCATCTCATTAAGAGCTTTCTGAATGTTGGCCACGCACGGTGCAATGTTTTATTCCCGCCAATATCTCTTGAGGCTGAAGTCCTCGTCGCCTTCGTCGATGGAAGAGACGAGGCCCTCCATTGTGGACCTCATGTAGAGGGCCTTGAAGGGCCGAATAACCCCCTGATCCATTGGTTGTATGAGGGAAGTGGTGTTGGGGGGCAGGAACTCCACTTGGACCCCATCACAAAGCTGATCCGCCTGCACAGTCCATCAAGAGGAGGACCTTAAAGGGCAGCCCATTATCCGCGAGGTACAGCTTCACCTGTGGGATAAAGCTGTTCACGAACCAGTCGAGTGTGATGTTTATTACTCATCTAGTAAACAAGCAGCAAGGCTTTGCTTTTGTTTTTCAAAGCCCGAGGATTCAAGGACTTGTAAATTAAGGCAGGCTTGAGCGTGAAGCCCGCGGCATTCCCGCACAAGAGAGAGTGATGTGATCTTTGTGGGCCTTGAACCCTGGCTCCTTCACTTCGTCCTTGTAAAGGAAAGTCCGGGACGGCATCCTCTTACAGAAAAGGCCAGTCTCATCCACACTGAAAACCTGCTCCAGGAGATAGCCACCTTCTTTAATTACTTTCGGGAACTCGTTCTTGACGTAACAAAAAGCTGCCTCTTGGTCAGCTTAGGCGGCCTCCCCATACAAAGGAACGCTGCGAAGGCCAAAACTCCTCTTAAATTTCTCGAACCAGCCTTGCTGGCAACAAAACCACATTTTTCTTGTGGAGCAGGATCATCATCATCGTCGTCATCATCACCTTCGTCGTCTTCGTCTGATTTTCCTTCAGGAACTAGGCTATCATACAGGGTTTTGGCTTTGGTTCGAATCATGTTGGTATCAAGACTAACCTTCTCTTCCTGACAGTCTGATATCCACATTGATAACTCATTTTCCATTTGCACAATCGTCTTATTACGAGGAGTCACAACACGCTTAGTGTCCTTGGAGAGTGTTATTGAGGCAGTTTTACGTATTTTCATTTCATCTTTTTTTACGTAGCGAACCGTCAATTCATTCACTCCATAGATGCGGGTAACAGATGCATAGCTACTGCCTGCCTTAGGCATGTCCAATAATTTCACTTTCTTGTTCACCGTCGTCATTTTTCTCTTCTTCTTGGGTTCACTACAGGATGTAGAAGGTAAAGGACGTTTAGGAGCCATTTTAAAGGGCATAACAAGCACTATTTTACACTAAAAAGCACAAGAAAATGGCTAAAAGTTTCACGCGGCAAGATTAAGCAACACAATCGAAGCGGGAGAGAACAAGGAATGCAGTCTCCCTTTGCGGGGCGGACGGCAGGGAGAAATGCTGAGTAAAGCTTCTTGGCCAATTAGCTTGCGAGATTCTGGAGCCAAGATGGCCAGCGAATTAAAGAGGTGGATTTTGAGTTGTGCGCCATCTCCATGTTGATACCTGATGTTCTACTGTACTCTCTGCCTTCTGGTAGCGCCCGCATAACTCTCTCACCATTTTTTCTAATATTTGATGAAAATTTTTGAAAATCCGCGATGCACTGAGACTGCAAAATGGCGAGGGATTACTGTAATCTTAACAGAGTGTGAGGCTTCTCAGCTAGAAACTGGGACTTTGGGGGGTTGGGGGTGTTATCAGCAGAGCTAATACTCGAGCACACATCTAGGTTCTCCTAGGTCATTAACATTTACAATGTCATGATTTGGTTATTCTGTTTTAACTCTCCCTTGGACGACTTTCATTTCCCCAAGTCATTTCTATTGTGACGGGAATAGGAGGCAGAGGAGTGGGAGAGTCCAGCTTACTCCCATTGTAAGAACGTTCACTTCAAGCAACTGAGTGCGAGGTGGAGAAATTGAAGTCTTTCTCAGAACTCGATTTACAAGGTGAGAGTTCTCAAAACTCTGCCATTTAGAATGCCTAAAGCGAGGACCACATTTACAGCATCTGCCACTAGTTCCTTCCTTGTAGGTAGTAGGTTGGCCAGGGCAGCAGCCACCCATTGAAATGCTACTGCTAGAGAGTTATTGGTTCCTTTGACTGGCTAGACATTGTATCCCTCTCTGGTTACAACTCATTTTGTCTTTGCCTGCACATACACCAAATAGTCAGTCCCATTACCACATTCTCCTTTGTCCTCATACACCTGACAACACTGAGATTATGCAACAATTCTTCACTCAAGGGATTTACTACTGCAATGTAATTGTTTAGCAACTACTTTCCTCTTGGTAAGGATAAAAGAGACTTTAGCTATGGTAGGCAGCTCTTCTAGGACACTCAAAATTCAAATTATTGTTCTCTCTTATTGGGTAGTGCCATAGCCTCTGTACCATGGCCTTCCACTGTCTTGGATTAGAGTTTTCTTGCTTGGGGGGGGGGTACACGTGGGCATGCTGTTCTATCATTTCTCTTCTTGTTTTTCTGAAGTTTCTATAGTTTATATGTGAAGGACCTACTGTAATTTTATGTTGTTACTGTTCTAGAAATATTTTATTTCAATTGTTTATCCCTCTATTGCAGTTTATTTCCTTGTGTCCTTTCTTCACTATGCTATTTTTCTTTGTTGGACCCCTTGGGGTTAGAGCATCTTGCTTATTCAACTAGGGTTTTAACCAAGCATGTAATATTAAAAATCTGTGTCAAATATGGGAGTGATTTTTGGGTAAACTTTCCTTGCACCTTATCTATAGTACCTTTTGAACCTGCAAAGAATTATCTGAAATAAGAGTGATGTTATTTAGAACATGTAGTATTATCATCATGAACATTAGGCCAAGCTCTAGTGTGTGGTTTATCCTGACGATTAATAGTTCTGTTATCAGCAAAAGACAGGTTTATTATTAGCGTAAGTTAAGGTTTTATCATACGGTTTCCTAACCTACCTAACTCTTGGTCAGATTAACCTAGATGACGACACCTTCCATTCCACTAAATTATCTATCATCCATTCACTCATAAATAAAGCCACACTCTCTTGCTCTTTCCCTTTCAACCCCAGAGTAGTCCCTTAATGCAACCCTTAGGTTGAAGTTGGGAAACCAAAAGGTACACTAGATTTATTTGTAAAATCCCACTTACAACTCGCGTTTCCTCACAGTCAAATTTCAGGGGAGGGGAGAAAGGTGCTTTGCTCCAGAATTAAGATAACATTCCATAATGTCCCTACCTCCAATATGTCAAATTTGTATATAATTTGCATTTTTCCTAAAGATACAAACCTTAGCTATTTAATAGGGGTATTACTTTTGGCGTAGCTGAAATGACGAGCCATTAAAATTTAGCGAGGATTAACTAACCACACCGCTAGTTAGCGGGGGCAGGGGGGTTAGTTTGCTACCGCTCCCACTCACACACGGTGATTTAGCTCACTTTGCTTGGAGGTAAGACTTCAAGGGGGATAGGGCTGGCGGGCAAGTTTGCATAAATAGCTAAGGTTTGTATCGATAGGAAAAATACAAATTATCTACGAATTTATTATTTGTTCCGTAAGTGGAATACAAACCTACGCTATTTATTTATGGGCAACTCACCCATTAGGAAGGGTGGACGTCCCTGCCAATCTGGCTTTTAGCTTTACCCGGGGGTCTCCTAATCTGAGTATGGTAGTACTCAAAATAAGGAGTCTCTGCGCCTCACTAAAACCTTGCTAAGCAAGGTCAGCGGCCTACACAAGCTGTGTTGAGATATTCAGAAGTGTAACTGTCTATGTAAAGTTATTCATTGTCTTTTTGTAAGAAAAACTTGTAACCCAGACTTTCCCAATGCAGTACCACCTCGCCGGGATATGGGGACGCAACAGTATTAGCTTAATACTAGGTACACAAGAGAGCATGATATACCTACAGTGGTTTGAGGTCAGCTTAAGCAGAGCACCCAGGATGTTGCTTTCCCCAAGAGAGGGGAGGATGAAGAAAAGAATAAGAGTCAGTCAAACCTTTTCATTCACGCAGACAAAAACCGGGCAACAGTGCCCTTATCCTTCTGCTACTTCTCCAATAAGGAGCTTGAGGTATACAACCAGCTGTTGTGCAGCCACCACAAGACCGACAGAGATCGTATAGAGTTCCTGTGGGTCACGTCTTGCAGGAGAAAGGTTGTGAAAGTCACCTGGAGCATTCACACCCTTGCTTGTAGAACCCGAGTCACACAGTAATCTGCGTAGAAGGGCCAGGGGCATAGCTATGCCCCTGACATCGTGGGTCGACTTGTTGGATGAGGATCTGTATTCACAGCGTAATTGACGACTGAATCCAGAAGAGATGATGTTTCGGTGATGATCCTCTTGTCTCTCCCAGTGCTGATGACAAAGTGAAGGGACCCAGGTGGGCTGTTGCCGTTCTCTTGAGGTATAGCATCAAACCTTACTTCGGGTACAGTAACAGATGGTCTGGATCATCAGTTACTGAGTGGAGACTTGTTGTCTAAGAACCGTCACCTCTGGAGACTGTGTCTGGCAACATACTCGGGGACGAAACTGAACGTTGCCTTTCACCCTTCTCATGAATGGGCGATGTCAAAAGAGAGACCACTTAGTTCCTTGAATTGTTTGGCCCCTGTTAAAGAGTGTAGGAACACTGTCTTATAAACCAGGTGAAAATTTGTTGCCTGGTGAAGTGGAACGTAAGGAGGTCTCCTTAGAGACCGGAGAACTTGAACCATGTTTGGAGAGGGTCTCAATTCTGACTGGGAAAAGGCAAGTCGTAAGTCCGCATGAGTTGGGAAAGATCTAGCTATGAAGGGATGTCACTTCCGTACATTTTGAAGGCAAGGCTCAAGGTTGAGTGATCGTCTTTACCTGCTGAAACTGAAAACGGGGGTCTTATCCTCCTGCATATACTCGAGGATTCCGCTATTGCTGGAGTAGAGGTGTCGAGTGGAGAGATACGCTTTCCCATGACACCAAACACAGGAGACGTTATACTTTGCCTGGTAGACTGATGCTGAGGAATTCCTCAGATATCTAGACAACTTCTTTGCAACTTATTGCAAAAAGTCTCTGTGAGAGAGGAGGTACTGGGTACCTGTGGTAGATGTCAAGAAGTGTGGTTGTCTGTGACGTGGGGAGGGTTCTTTTGGAGGCTCTATCAGGAGCTGCAGAAGGTTTGGAAACTGTTCTGCATAATGCTATAGCAGAGCTATGAGAGCCCTTAGGAGTCTGACTGATGTTCTAGCCAGAGAGCCTTGGGGTCTAGGACTGGGGAACAGCGGAATCCTGAGGCTCAGGGGCGTTGCGAGTAGATCCATAGTTGGAGAACCCAGTAAAGTCGGGACTTTGTCGGCTACAAGGTGATCCAAAGACCGTTTGGTACACATTATCTGAGATGCTGTGCACAGATTGTCGGCGAGCACGTTCCTCTAGTCTGGAATGGAGTGGGCTGATAGTGGTACTGAGCAGACTATGGCTCATCTTAGTATTTATACTGTTAGATGGGAAGAGGCTGCGAGCAAGTTCCTTCTTGCTTGTTGATGTGAGCCTCTATGTGGTGTTGTAGCTCATCACATCACTGAGTGGCCCATTAGGAACTGATGAGGCTGTTGAAGGGCTGGAAAGTTGGCCTTCATCTCTAAGAGATTTAAGGGGAACGTCCGCCATGGGGTTTTGACATAACTTTCAGAAATCAAAAATCGTTTTATTGCTTCTAGGTATGCATAAACATATCGTACATGCTTCCCAGAAGTTTCAGCCAATTATTTTTAAAAATAACGAAGATATAGCGGTCTTTAAATGATGACATCATCCTTACTGTGTCGTCTGCATGACTGAGTTTGACAAAATCGTCTTTGAGTGTTATTTTTGCATATCTATAGTGATTTTTTCACTTATGTTTTGAACTATCGTACGTCTGGCAGAAATGGAAGGCATTGGTAAAGCGTAGTTGAACGAAATCTACTCCTCAGAGAACAGAAGCCAAAGTTTCCAAACACTTACAGAAGTTATAATGCATGCGTTTGTTTACTTGAAGTTCGTACTGTATATAGATTGTTTTCACAACTTCCTCGGGAACTTTATAGCAAGGCCAATGTTACCTAAGGTCATAAAAAGAACAAATAGTCAATCATTTTTCCAAACAATGAAGATACTGTATAGTGGTCTTTAAATGATGACGTCATCCTTACTGCGTCGTCTACCTGACTGAGTTTGACAGAATTGTAGTGTGCGTGTGCGCTCTCTCTCTCTCTCTCTCTCTCTCTCTCTCTCTCTCTCTCTCTCTCTCTCTCTTTCTCTCTCTCTCTCTCTCTTTCTCTCTCTCTCTTTCTCTCTCTCTCTCTCTCTCTCTCTCTCTCTCTCTCTCTCAAAAGTTCGTATGTAGATTGTGCTTTCATAACATCCTCGGGAACTTTATAGCAATTCCAATGTTACCTAAGGTCATAAAAAGAAAAAGATAGTCTATTATTTTTCCAAACAATGATGATATAGCGGTCTTTGAATTATGACGTCATCCTTACTGTCGTCTGCATGACTGAGTTTGACAGAATCGTAGTTATGTTTATTTTTGCCCCCCCCCCTCCTCTCTCTCTCTCTCTCTCTCTCTCTCTCTCTCTCTTTTTCTGGCAGAAATGAAAGGCATTGGTAGAGGGTAGCTAAATGAAAACTACCAGCTGCGAGGACATCAGCAAAATTTCCAAAGACATATGGAAATTATAATGCAAGTGTTTATTTACTTGAAGTTCGTATGTAGATTGTGCTTTCACAACGTCCTTTGGAACTTTATAGCAATGCCAATGTTACATAAGGTGATAGAAAGAACAAAAAGTAAATGGAGAACAAAAAAAAAAAGAACCAAGAAAGAGGGAAACATGAATAAGAGTAAAAGCTGAAACCTGCTAACTAAAACACTGGCAACAATGAGAGATCGCTGGCAACTCGTAACATAGGAATAGTAAACTGAGGGTTCAAATACCTCGTTTAGGGTGCATTTATGTAAGAATAAACAATAAAAGTTATCATAATAATATCATCTTGATTTCTTTAAGAAAAGAAGCGAAAATTTGTTGCAAATCTTTGGGAGCTCATAACTTAAAAACATACTTATTCACACTTAGGTACATTTTTCTCACTTATTTGTTGTTCGATATTAGAGAGAAAGATATCATTGAAAAGAAGAATAAAAATCCCACAATTCTGTCAGACAAAACTTTTATTTTCAATTTATATTTTTTTTCACTATTATTTTCCGTATAGACGAGGAAAAAAAATAAAAAATTAATTGAAAAAAAACCATTAAAGGAAAATCAAAATTCAGTCTGACAGAATTGTTCGGTTGATAGAGTAGTTTTTATGGTAGAAGTTTCAATACAATTGGTATTATAATAGTGGGGAAAAATGTACCTAAATTTTTTTTTCAAATCATGATTTTTCCTAATAAATCTAAAAGTTTTTGATCAAATGACTTGAAATTTTTATATGATGAAGATATTAAGTATGTCTAAAACATATATAGAAAAGGTGTCATTTGGATCATTAGAAAAAAAATGGCGGACAGTCCCCTTAAGTGGAGATACTTTCCTACTCTGTCCAGGGGCCTGTGGTGGTGTGGTGCAACACTATGGTCCCTCCTCTCTTCTTTTGATGTGTCTAAACACAGCATCAAGTCTAAGGGGTGAGGAAGGATAAGAAGGTTATACCACTCCTAAGATTCTCACTGACATCCATCCCTTGAGGTTCAATCCAAACTTCTGGTCCCATGTGGATCAGAATGTCCGGGGAATCAAAGGCATGATTCCAATCGGTCTTAAGCCACCACTGGAGAGAACTACAATTGAGGCGGCCGTTGGAGGCTAGACAGGCCAGAGATGATGGGTGTCCGAGAAAAAAAAAAAAGGTCACTCTGTGGAAAGACCGAAGCACAGAGCCTTGAACTGGTGTTTCATGTTTTGTCTAAACTGAATCTTCAATCCTTCCTAGAAGATGCATGGTTTGGGCCTGGAAGCATGCGTCCTTTAGGTCCAGCATGCTAGTGAAGACCTGTGGTCTTAGCCCATGTGCGAACTCCTTCAACATGGTGTGGACATCGACCCAAAGGGACAGCTCCTTGCGGATCCTTTCGCATGGGAGATTGTTGACGCTGGGGTATTGACTCATGGCGGAAAGGATGGGACGCGGTACCCTATGTAAGGATTCTTCCCTGGGAGAGAACTCCTACAGCTGACAGAAGTAAGGGAACATTTAACCCTACCATGCGCTGTGATGGGATTGATGTTATTCCTTAGAACAGCATCGTTCTGACGAATGTTAATCAACGGTTAACGGCTGGATATCGTGGTTACTGTGCAGTTGGAGAATGCTCGCGAGTAGTCACCTGTCGACAAGCCACTGATGGGGGCTGCTGATCATTTGCCGATCACTTTAGTGGATTGGTGTGATGGCGAACAAGTGTGGTGTATGCCTTCCGATCTAGGGAACCACGGGCAGAGGTCGACTAGCAAGTCTGAGTGATGAACTGCCGGTTAACAGCGAACTGTCAATGATTGGTGAATCGTCGATCTGTGAGCCAAAGATGGTAACTGACAGGCAGATGAAGGCTGTCTGGTCAGTCAGCAAGGGAAGGTTGGCAATAGAGTTGGTGATCGGTTTGGAGAGCCCTGAGATACAGCAGAATGGTTTAATGATCGTCAGTTGGTGATCGGTAAGCCTTTGATGATCAGCGCTTAATCGCGGATTGGCGATCGATGAGCTAGAGATCAGCAAGCTGATGATTGGCTGGTCAGAGATCAGCGACCTGAGGTTGATGATCAAAGAAAGACGAGCTGCCTAACGGCGATCTAGTGATCAGCAAACTGATGATTGGTTATTGACTAGCAATCAGCGATTGGCACGCTAGCAATCGGCATGCTAGCAATTGGAGATCGTTAGTAATTGGCGAGACTAGAGGTCAATGATCAGAGAGAGATGAGCTAGAAATTGGCGATCTGGTGATCGGCGAGCTAGTGATCAGCAAACAATGATCTAGCGATCAGTGGGATGATGACTTCTCATTGGTAGAAGATGAGCTACAAATTGGTGATCGTGCTAATGATAGGCTGTTTGCAACGTTCAGATTGTGTTTGCTGACAGTGGTACTATCAGGAAAAAACTCCTGAAGAGAAAGAAAACAAGAGTTCCGATATAAAATGTCGTTGATTTGCATTGGAAGATGGGATCTTGAACCCTTCAGTGAAGCCTCTTCCTTTTTCCCGGCGAGCATGCTGTAATGTGTTTGCGGGGAAGGGAATGGGGCAATGGTGACCTGTCAACAAGTTTTCATTCTTTTTGCCTGTAGTGCGAGTGCATAGGAGAGTACTGGAATGCCACCAGCATCTGGTGTTCCCAGGCGATCACTCATCCAAGTACTGACCAGACCCAACGTTGCTTAATATCGCTGATCGGACGAGAAGCGGTGTTTTCAACGCAGTATGGCCGTTGACCATCGTTGGCGCACAGGATGATGCTGGTGCTGTTTCTGATAAAGCGCAGTTTTCAGTGAATGCGCAGAAGAGCGCTGGAGAGTAGGCAAGAGCTGGAGCATTGGCAAGCGCTGGATCTGAGAGCGCAAGTGCGCCGAAGAGTGTTGGCGCGCAGTAAGGAGCTGTGCAGTCTCCCCAGAACTCAGTAGGAGCGCACGCTGGATCTGAAAACGCATGTGTGCCAGAGAGCATTGACACGCTGTAAACTCTCCCTAGAATGCACAGGAGCGCGCGCGTGGTTGTGCGAGTGCTCAGGATCGTGAACATGCAGGCGCGATCACGGGCGAAATCTCGCACGTAGGACAGCACTGGCGAGCGTACGCAAGAGTGCTGGCGGGCGCACGCGGGAGAGAGTGCTGGTGCGCGCACGCAAGAGAGGGCTGGCACGAGCATAAGTGTTGGCGCGCGGTACAGTGCTAGCGCGCAGGAGATTGATGGAGTATAGGACAGCAATGGCGCACGCTGAAGACGCTGGTGCGCAGGACACTGGTGACGGAGCAGGCTGGCACTGACGAGATGTTGGTGAGCGCTGGTGCACTGCAGGGCGCTGGCGAGCTGGAGAGCGTTGGCGCGCAGCAATCAAAAGAGCGCCAGTAATTGAAATAGTGCTAGAGTGTGGACGTGTTGTGCGAAGTTCTGTCAAACACTCGCCCTGCGTCATGTTTTAGCTTTCTGTTTCTCGTTTAGAATAGGATTTTAAAGATATTAGTTAATCTTATGGAGAAACCTAAGAGATAAGAAATAGTACACTATATCTGCTCCTAACTATTTCAACTTCATATGTAAAAACACGGAGGGAGAACGGAAAAAATGGATAGGATGAGAATGTAATAGACTCTACCATAAGAAATGTGTGCATATAGTAATAAGCATCACTGATAATGAAAGGAATAACTTAGATTAGTTATGCCCACATTGCGTACGCGAAGCCAGACAAGCCAATTTAGTAATATCAAAATTAAAGGAAGAAGTGAACAAGAGATCTGGCCCTGAATGAATAAGATGCGAAAATAGATGACTTGGAAAACAAACTTGTGGACCTTAGAGCGCAGACACAGCAAATTCCACCCAGACTACTGACCTCACTGAGAAAGTTGACATTCTTGCCATGAATATGGAATCAATTAAAGCAACACTTCAAACATTGATAGACCCAAAACCGGAGAGACCGACATATGCAGACAAAGTTAAAGAAAAAATCAGTTGATAATACAACAACTAAAATTACGCAAAGAAACTCAACTTGAGGTCAACTACGAATGGAAAGGTTATTGTAAACTTTGCAAACTAAATGATCAGAGAAGAGGTGGCAAACAAAATCCAGACATTAGTGACTGACACTGAAATGCAAAAAATCTGAAAACTAAAACCAAAATTAATGATATGCAATGTGTACAATGATAAACAAAATCCAGACATTAGTGACTGACACTGAAATGCGAAAAATCTGAAAACTAAAACCAAAATTAATGATATGCAATGTGTACAATGATGAAGATGATTTCAGCACTATGTGCTGAAATGTGATCCTCAAGTTTGGAGGGCTATTCATGATAATGGAGACAAAGTTTCGTTACAATGTGGTAATTATAATATACGTGATAGATAGCACGTGATCACCTGCTACCACTGTCAGAGGTATGGACTTCCTGAAAAAGATTGCAAGTCTAAGAATGATGATAAAGTCTGCGGGAAATGTTCAGGAAAACATTCCACCCAGGAGTGTAATTTGCAAGTGTCAAAGTGTATAAACTGCACAAAGTTAAACAGAACAAGTGACCACATAGTAATTTCTAGACACTGCAAAGCTTATGACTTGGAAATGAAAAGACTAGCAGAAAATACTGATCATGGTTACTGGGAATGTCATAAATTGTGGCTATGTAAATATACAATCTGTAGGTAATAAGACTATTCAAATTTGAGAATTGATAAATGAGAAATATTTGGATATGCTAGCATTATCTGAAAAATGGTTAAATAACTTGGACAAGGCAAATATCACTGAAATGATGCCCCCCCCCACACGCCTTCTTTCACATACCAAGAGGTAGGTAGGTCTGGTGGGGCTGTCGGACCTCTTATTCATAAAAGTTACTAAAATCTCAAAATGTTGAAAAGAACTACTGTAACAAGCTTTGAATATATAGAAATAAACTTTACGCCAAAAAAACAGAAAAAATATCCTTTGTAGCAATCTACAAACCTAGAAAAAACACTAGTATCTTTTTTGAAGAATTCAGTGCTCTCATTGAGATGATTATCATGGAGAAAATCAAATTACCGGTAGTTATCTGTGGAGACTTCAATTTTTGGATGGATGATGCATCAAATCCTGACACTTTGGCATTTACTGAGTTATTAGAATCATATCAATTAATGAATAATGTCGACTGTACAACTGCTTTAACTGGGCATACGTTGGACTTAGTTTTAAGTGATGACATGAATAATATTTTATCTGATATAAAAGTTGAAGAGAAATGTACTATCTCCCCAGTACACAAACTTATTATGTTTAGTCTACCTCTACAGAGACATGCATTAGTAAAGAAAATAAACTTAAGACATAAATCAAATTTTTCTCCTACCGTATTTATTGAAGAAGTTACAAAGAAAATAAATGATGCTATCAATATTCCCTGTGATCATGATGACCAATGTCTGTTAGGAGCTAAGTGTGTTAACTGTCTTACGACCACTTATAATAAAGTGGGTAAAAGTGAATATGATACCATGTGCCCACCGATGGAAAAGACTATACAGTGTAACCGTAAAAGACCAATCTCTTTGGTTTGATGGAGAGACTTTGGTGAAAAAGAAGGAAAAAAGATGTAAAGAAAGTGGAATAGGTTAGAAACTGAAGGTACTTGGGTAGAATACAAAACTGCTGCGTGTCAATATAACTACCTACTAAGAAGGAAAAAAGTGAATACTATACGAGAAAGATCCTCGAAGCACCCAGCAGACATTTATAAGTTATATCGTCTCCTGAATGGTATAATGGGAAATGTAAAAGAAAAGAAGCTACCTAATGGATACAGTGACCAGAAACTAGCAAATAATTTTCTAGTATTCTTTAAAAACAAAACAAGTTATAACCAGATAATTTGTAAATTAATGATAAACCAGGCACACAGACAAAAAAAATACAATTTAACAACATAACACAAGATGACATCAGAATTATCAAAAGAGCAAAGAAAACAAACTGTGCGATCGATCCTATGCCAATATCTGAAGTACAATTGGAGAGAGAAACTTTTCTAGTTTAGTCAAATTAATAATGAAAATAGCAAATGCAAGCATTGATGAATGTAAGTTTCCTAAATCTAAGAAAATGGCTATAGTCACACCAGTTCTGAAAAATGCACTAGACTAACAGGAATTAAGCTCATATAGACCTATTTCAAATCTATCCTTTGTTTCAAAAGTGCTTGAATATGTAATTCTTGAACGAGTCAGTCACTTAGAAATAATAGAAGCTTTGCCTGACAACCAATCTGCTTACAGAAAATTATACTCTACAGAGACAGCTATCAGCTTTGTTGTAAATGATATGCTGGAAATGATGGATGAAAATAAATGCGGTATTTAAATATTGCTAGATCTCAGTGCTGCTTTTGATACAGTTGTGCATGAACTGCTACTAAATGATCTACGGTCCATCGGCGTTGAAGATCAAGCCTTCGAATACCTAAAAGACTTAGTTGGTAGAAATTACAGTGAACAAATTGGAAACTGTTATTCATCATATGAACCCTTAAACAGAGGGGTACCCCAAGGGAGTGTATGTGGCCCAATCTTATTCTGCATCTATACTATTGGTCTATCGAAAATACTAAAAAGGCATGGCGTGAAGTTCAAACTATTTGCGGATGACACACAATTTTACTTCTCCATGAATAATATAGACGACACTACTGAAACTCTAAACCGAATCCTTGATAGTGTTAGAGAATGGATGACATTTAACCCTGGATAGGTACGATGGGTCGTTTGCGACCCCGAGAGTCAAAAAAAAAAAACAGGTTTTTCTCACGTGACTCACCCCCGTGACTGAATTTGTGGGTGATCGACCTGCAGGAGGTGTCTCCCCTACACGCTCTAGTAGTGTCCAGATGTGCATTGCTGTAGCTGTACTCCTTCCCCGATTTCTGAGACGCGTCGGGGTCGAGCGCGACCGAGTTTACCCTTCTAAGGTAGTTTGCATAATTATCAAAGTTATTACGTATTATGAAATTGTCGTAGAATGGTGCAACTTGTATAGGTTATCAGTTGTGGAAAGTCTTGGTGGATTGTTTGGCTACCATGTGCATGATTTTTTGTTTAGTTAAAATGTCGTTCATCACCACGAGGACCATTTTACCGCGAGTGCCCCTTTTTCATTTTTTTTCATTTTTTTGCCAAGTAATTTTTCCGTAAGATATTGCCAAATAGGGTCGTAAAACTTTTGCTTGTTTAGTGTTGGAAAGTGTGTCTAGATGATCTGGCTACCCATGCATGACTTTGTTTTTGTCAGATACGACGTAGTTATTGGTATATTGGGTATTTAACTGCGGTTACCAATTTCTGTTTTTTTTCAATATTTGTAAAAATTACTACGTAGTAAGGAATTGCCGTATATTATTCATTTTTTTTTCATGTTTATGTGTTAGAAAGTGTGCCTTGATGGTTGGGCTAACACGTGCATGTCTTTTTTTTATCTGAGATGCCGTATATTAGAATGTCGGGCATTTTACCGCGAGTGTCCCTTTTTCATTTTTTTCATTTTTTTGCCAAGTCATTTTTCCGTAAGATATTGCGAAATAGTATCGTAAAACTTTTGCTTTTTTAGTGTTGGAAAGTGTGTCTAGATGATCTGGCTACCCATGCGTGATTTTGTTTTTGTCAGATACGACGTAGTTATTGGTATATTGGGTATTTAACTGCGGTTGCCAATTTCTGTTTTTTTTTCAATATTTGTAAAAATTTACTACGTAGTAAGGAATTGCCGTATATTATTGATTTTTTTTTCATGTTTATGTGTTAGAAAGTGTGCCTTGATGGTTGGGCTAACACGTGCATGTCTTTTTTTTTTATCTGAGATGCCGTATATTAGAATGTTGGGCATTTTTCCGCGAGTGCCCCTTTTTATTTGTTTTGCATTTTTTTGCTTAGTCATGTTACCGTAAGGAATTGGCAAGTAGTGTCGCAAAACTTATATTTTTATAGTGTTGGAAAGTGTTTCTAGATGATCTGGCTACCCATGCCTATTTTTTTTTAGCCAGATATGGCGTATATATAAGTATGTGTTCGATTTTCCTGTGATTGCCATTTTTTCGTTTTTTCCCATTTCTTTCAAAATTACTACGTACTAAGGAACTATCACAGAGTAATATTTCATTTATATGTTTATTTGTCGGAAAATGTGCCTTGATAGTTTGCCTAGCACGTGGCTGAAATTTTTTTTTTCTGAAATGCCGTATATTAGAATGGCCATTTTTCCACGAGTGCCCCTTTTTATTTGTTTTGCATTTTTTTGCTTAGTCATGTTACTGTAAGGAATTGGCAAGTAGTGTCGCAAAACTTATAATTTTATAGTGTTGGAAAGTGTTTCTAGATGATCTGGCTACCCATGCCTATCTTCTTTTTTTAGCCAGATATGGCGTATATATAGGTATGTGTTCGATTTTCCTGTGATTGCCATTTTTTCGTTTTTTCCCATTTCTTTCAAAATTACTACGTACTAAGGAACTATCACAGAGTAATTATTCATTTAGATGTTTATTTGTCGGAAAATGTGCCTTGATGGTTTGCCTAGCACGTGGCTGAATTTTTTTTTTCTGAAATGCCGTATATTAGAATGTTAGCCATTTTTCCGCGAGTGCCCCTTTTTATTTGTTTTGCATTTTTTTGCTTAGTCATGTTACCGTAAGGAATTGGCAAGTAGTGTCGCAAAACTTATATTTTTATAGTGTTGGAAAGTGTTTCTAGATGATCTGGCTACCCATGCCTATCTTTTTTTTTAGCCAGATATGGCGTATATATAGGTATGTGTTCGATTTTCCGGTGATTGCCATTTTTTCGTTTTTTCCCAATTCTTTCAAAATTACTACGTACTAAGGAACTATCACAGAGTAATGATTCCTCTAGATGTTTATTTGTCGGAAAATTTTGTTTACTTTTTTTTTGATTGAATATCATCAAATTTTTTTAGCTAAAATATTATATTGTTTTACATTTTTTTTTTTTTCGATTTTATTTCCCTTCAAAAAAATTTTTTTGGGTCAGAATTTTAATTTTATAGTCGTAAAATAATCGACAATTATCCAGCAACCCACCATACAATTTTTATGCATATCCAATAATAATTAGATTAGTAAATAACACCTTGAAATTGACATACCCTTCCTACATTTCAAGTGGCAGATTAGGGAGTCTGAGTCAGTGTGGTTGGCGGCCATTTTGTGGACATATCCGAAGCGTAAGCTGCCCTATCTATATATATTCTTGTTCCCTATAGAATTTGTGATATTTTGGTATATTTTTACCTGCATAAATATCATATTATATATTAAATATATGTATTTTTTTACGAAATTTCTAAGTACTCAAAAAATTACATTTAGATATGGCCCCTGATATAAATGTAATTTACAAAATAATGAAGATTTTTTTACATATTTCTATTTTAAGATAACATATGTTTATTCCCTAAAAAAATTAGCCACTTCCTATTTCATTTGGGTACCCAAAAAAATTCATGAAATTTGGACAAATTTTTTTGGCCAAAAAAAGTTACCCTTTTTTTCTCATTTCAGATCTTCACCTCCATGGGTCTGACTTCATCCAAAATACATCAAGATGTGTCCTAAACATTCAAGAATCAATTCCTAAAAGGATTTGTGTATATATGTATAAACTTTTTTTTTATGAATTTTTATGTCAGGTCTTTTTTTTTCTACTTAATTTTTTAAAATATTTATAATAAATAGTGTTTCTGCAGATGAGTAGTATTTATCTTTACAGTTGTGTTAAGCATTCATTGAAGTTTTTTTTGGCAAAAGAAAAAAGGAGGTTACTGGAAAAACTGATTTTTCAAGAATTTTTTTTGGCGTCGGGGTCGTTCGCGTCCGAGCATACCCTTAAAGGGGTGTCCGAGGAGCGTACCTATCCAGGGTTAAACAACTAAAATTAAATGAGAACAAAACTGAATTCATGATGGTGGGTAAGAGAAACTTGGGTGATATTCAAATGAACATAAATAACGACTCAGTGCCGATATATAGTAAAGTTCGAGATCTAGGTATACTTCTTGACTGTAACCTGTCTAAATGCCCAAATAAATAATGTAATAAAAACTGCTGGTTATCATCTAAGAAATATTCCGTTTATAAAAAAAGTACCCGGACGAAAATTCTGTAAAGAAACTTGTGATAAACTGTTATTACCAGGATTGACTACTGCAACTTATCTATTACTATTTACCAAAAGTGCAACTTAAGAAATTACAAAACATAATAAACAGAGGAGCAAGACTGATAAAAGGTGTCCCACCTAGAGAAAGGATCACCCGTAAACTAATTGATTTGCACTGGCTGCCAATTGAAGCGAGAATTAAATTGAAAATATGTAAAATAACCCACCAAGTTATCAGAACCGGTCATCCAAAATACCTAGAATTGCTACATATTGCGCAGCCAACAAATTGTGTTGACACGAGAATAGTTACAGATGGGTTCAAACTCTTGGAACCTACATATATGTCTACTTTAGGCTCCAGAGCTTTTAAATATGCACCCCTGAAACTATATAAGCTCCCACAAAACACTCAAATGATAGAAGACATCAAGGCTTTCAAGAGGAAACTGAAGACTTTCTTATTTAAACAGTCTTACAATAATGACAATTTAACAGTAAATGAACAATACGTGATCTGACACGATAAATACTTTGAACGAATAAGGTAAAATGACAGTGGAGGTCCTATAGAGAGTGGGGTTCTCCTGCTGTATGGGACTGGAAAAGCAGCCATCAAAGTAAGTAAAGTTAAGTAAAAGCTGCACGCTTAGGTAGGGCCTCAGGAGGCTGTACCAGGGACAGGAATGACATGTCAGCTGGTAGGACGATCAGGAACTGGGATGTGCCCTTTGGAAGGGCGAACATCCATTGATGGAAATCGCGAACGATCCACAGAAGAGTCCCGGACCAAAGTCCGAGGACTAGCTACAGCGTCATCAGGAGATCAGCAAGCCGACCTTAAGCAGTAGCAATCCTCCGAAGAGGAGTCTCTATAAGTGGCCTCTCTCGTGAACGAGAGAGGTGATAACTATGCAGGAGAGACTTGCCTGAGACTATCCTCCGCCCTGAAGGAAGAGAGCATAGTCTAAGCAAAGACAGCAACAGCAGTCAGAGTCGATGAAGTGATAAAGATGCAGGGAAGTTCTCCCTCAGAAGGGATAAACAACCTCACACCTGGGGAGGAAAACTCACCCTCAGAATGGAAAGTAGTCCAACCCCTGGAGGCGAACCGCCTGGAAGCGCTCTAAGATGAACTGACAAGAGCGCTACCTGAGGAAGCGTAGCCGCTACGGAGCTTGTTCCTCGAATATGAAGTACTGATCCGGTGTTATCATGGGCGTACAGAAGGGATGACACCCATGATGATGTCCTCTGAGGGGCGGCAGTGACGGCAGATTCCCCAGGTATGAACAGAACAGCTCTGCTTCGTCGGCACTCTTAATCGAACAAAGAAAACTATATCGCTAACTGAGGAAAAATAAAATAAATTATGTAACAGAAAATTCCCTCAGGAGGAAACCAAGTACGCAACAGGATGGGAGACCACCGAGGGAATAAACATAAAATATGTACTGCGCCCTCCCGTTCACCGGTCGACATCGACGGGAGAAGGGGAGCGGAGAGCAACAGTAATAAAATCACAAATTATTAGTAATTTGTATTTTTCCTAACATACTTACCGAGAAACACTTTCATAGGAGTTACCTGGAACCTCCTCTCACGTGACCAGAGTTTTGTGTAGTTTACCCTACTCCCATTTTCTATAATGATAAGCCTAGCGGAGGAATACGTGCCCTGAGGGCACACCAAGCCAGGCCACATGTTTCCAGGTTGTAGGCTTCAGTAAGTTTGATGTAAGTAACAATACTAAAGCTCAGTGAGGCACATGGGGGAAGGATGGGGGGTCATAACTCGAAAGTGTTTCTCGGTAAGTATGTTAGGAAAAATACAAATTACTAATAATTTGTTTCAACACAGAGACTTACCTCGAAACACTTTCATAGGAGACATACACTATAGGAGGTGGGAGTGTCTCCATGACTGAGGGCCCAAACAACTGGAAAGTACGATAAACTACACAAAGATCTCATTAATTGTGCCAAAAGTACTCACCCTACATAATTCCTTAATGATGTGCTTGATGTAATATGGATATACGGCATAGTGCGGGTCTACTGTGCAAGACTTCCCAAGACGATAAATAGTACGAGGAGAAGAAGGGGAAAAAATTGAAAAGATCACCTGTGTCTATAGATTTGACACCGCGATTGAACCTGGGGCTTGGGCCGTTAAATCGGTTGGAGCAACGTCGATTGGTTAGACTAAGTGCCTGCTCTAAGAATCTGAGCTACTGACATCTTTTCAAAAGCTAGAGAGGTACTTCTACCTCTAACGTCATGTGCTCTGGGCTTTCCTGGAACTGAAAGTCCTGCACTAGAATAAGCTTGAATGATGACTTGCCTGAGACAAAAGCAAATGGTGTTTTTGGAAATTGTCTTTTTCCGTCGTACCCGTGGAGACAAAAAGATACTTTATACCTGGGCGGAGATTCGCCGTCCTCTTAGATATTTCCTTATAACTCTGACAGGACACAAATTCAAGTCACCTTGATTATCTGATTTTGGAATTGCTGGAATAGAGAAACCCTCGAACCTAGGATCCTAAACGGATGGGTTTTGGCGACAAATGAGGGGACAACTTAAAGGAGATATCTCTCCAACCCCTTGAGTGTTCTACCACGTAGGACAACCCATGAATTTCTCTTATTCTCTTCGCTGACGCCAAAGCTAACAAGAAGACCGCCTTAAGCGTAAGATTCCTGTCCACTATATCCTTCAAAACTTCGAAGGGGGGCTTACTAAGCATATCTAGAACTCTAGCCAGGTCCCATTACGGAACCCTAGGAGACAAGGGAGGACAGGACTGCTCAAAACTCTTGACGAGCATCGAGATGTGTCTAGAAGAACCTAGATCTATTCCTTTCAAGAGAAAAACTTGTCCAAGGGCGGCTTGTACCCCTTTACTGCTGGAATCGACACGCCCAACTCATCTCTAAGGTGAACGAGAAAGTCTGCGATGTCGGGTACCGATGCTTCTAAAGGCTTTATTTTCTTTGAAGCCCACCGTTTAGTAAAATCTGCCCATTTCGCTTGGTACACTGCTGTAGAGGACTGTCTCAGGTAAAGTGACATTCTAACAGCTGTCTTGGTCGAATACCCTTGTCTTTTCAGGAGGCTCTGGATAACCTCCAGGCGTGAAGACGAAGGGATTGAGGATTCTCGTGGAACCTCAGAAAGTGTGGCCGCCTCAGGAGGTCTGGTCTGTCTGGAAGAAGCCACGGAGGGAGAATAGCCAGACCTTTTAGGTCTACGAACCACTCTCTCTCCGGCCACCCCGGCACTACCAAAGTCATCTTTAGGTTGTTGGCTGTCCTTACTCTGTTGAGAACCTGCCTGATCAGGGCCAAAGGAGGAAAGACGTACACGTCCAGATTGTCCCACTTGTGTTGAAAGGCGTCCCCCAATGCCTCCTTTGGGTCTGGGACAGGAGAACAGAATACGGGAAGTTGCGCGTTCAGCCCTGTCGCGAAGAGATCCATTACCGGTGAACCCCACATTCGGATGACGAATCTTGCTACCTTGGGGTGAAGAGACCATTCTGTCCCTACTACTTGGCCTACCCTGCTGGGGCCGTCGGCTAGAACGTTTTTCTTTCCCAGAATGAATCTCGCCAACAGTCTGACTTGTTCTGCTTCTGCCCATTTCAGGACTTGCAAGGAGAGAACACACAACTCCTTCAACTTCAATCCTCCTTCCTTCTTTATGTACGCCACTACTGTGGTATTGTCCGACATTAAAACAACTGAGTTTCCCTTTAGAAATGGACTGAAGTGTAGACAGTCTTCCTGAACAGCCCTCATCTCCAGAACATTGATGAGGAGAGACTTTTCTTTTTCCGTCCAACTGCCTCTCGCTTCTTTTCCTAGAAGATGGGTTCCCCACCCTTCTTTTGATGCGTCTGTGAAGAGCAGAAGCTCTGGAGGTCCGGAGGACAGTGGCATCCCTTTCAGAGTGTTTGCTCGATCTTGCCACCATTCCAGGGACTGTTTGGTCACCGGCAGAACTGGAACAATCACGTCTGGAGAACTTCTCTGATCCCACCGATCTTATAAGTTCCAATGGATGCTCCTAAGCTTCTGTCTTCCTTGGGGGACCATCATCTCTAAGAACACTAGGTGTCCTATCAACCTCTGCCAATCCTTTGCTTTTCTGGGTTGACCCGCCAGGAAGGGACGGAGAACTGGGTCTAGATTGGTCAGCCTGTCTACTGATGGAAACGCCTTGACTAGTAAGGAATCCAGGACTATCCCCAAGTACGTCATCTTGTTGGTTGGGGACAGATGAGACTTGTCCAGATTGATGGTGAGGCCCAGAGTTTTGCAAAGATGAAGAAGCACCGCGCCTTGTTGCTTCAAGACTTCCTTTGAGGAAGAAAGGAGTAACCAGACGTCCAGGTACCGAATTAGACGCATTCCCTGTTCGCGAGCCCAAACGGAGATCGTCATAAAAATTCCCATGAATACCTGTGGGGCTGTGGACAGGCTGAAGCATAGGGCTCTGAACTGCAAAATCTGGGCACCCCACTTCACCCGGAGATACTTCCTGCTTGCTGGATGAATTGGGATTTGGAAATAGGCATCCTTGAGGCCTATGGATATCATGCAATCTCCATCCCTCAAGGACGCCATGACCGTTCTTGGGGTGTCCATCTTGAAATGCATTTTCCGAATGAATTTGTTGCGGGCTGACAGGTCTATCACTGGTCTCCAACCTCCCGTTGTTTTCTCTACCAAGAAGAGTCGACTGTAGAACCCGGACCCGGAAGATGAAGTCTCCATTGTTCTCTTCTCCAACATTGTGGAGACTTCTTCCTCCAAGGTTGCTCTCTTCAGGGGTCTTTGGGGCCAACCACTCTGCCTGGCTTGCTGGAATCAAGGGAGGTGGAACTTCTAGAAAAGGGAGCCTGTAGCCCTCTTTCAAAACAGTTACCGTCCACGGTTCTGCCCCGTGGAGTTTCCATGCTTGCCAAAATAGTCTGAGGCATCCCCCTACCTGAGGCTTGGGCAGGGGAGGGGGCCTCCCACACTACCTTCTACGGGAGGAACGTCCTGAACGGCCTCTCCTGGCTGAAGAGAAGGAATTTCTATAGGTGGAAGGGGCTGAATTGGTTCCCCTTCGGGAGGGATTTGCTGACTGAGCCCTCTGTGATGTCGAAGGTACTCTCCTCACTTGAGTTGGGGAAAACCAAGAACTAACAGGCGCCTCGGATACAGGCCTTCTAAATACCAGTCTTCTCTACGATTGAGCCTTCGGCAAGATGGTATCTTTCTTCTTAGCCAGTTTCTCCGCAACTTCTTGGAAAGGTTCTTCAGGACCGAGTCTCTTCTCCTCAAGACTCAGTTCGCAGATAATGCCAAGGCCTGGAACGTGAGAAACTTAAGGGCACGGCAGCCCGATCCGACCAATTCCTTTAGGGCTTCTCGCTTGGTAGGATCCAAAGAGTTCGTCGGGATCTGGGTACGTACTAAAGTAGTAGCCCACCAGTCCAACCAAGAGGCGACATTCACGAGATCCTTGGACATCTCCTCCATCATGATGGACTCGGATTGTGAAAAGAAAATGGGCTCGTCAGACGCACTGTCTTCCTGGGCACCTTGTCCTAACACTTCTAGGACGTCCTCTAGCTTGCTAGCCCCATGAGGACGTCCGTCTAAAGCATAATACTTGCTTTGTGATTTCAGGACCTGTAGCAGTTTGGCCGAACTGTGACCTTTGGAGGTGTCCCTATTGCGGGTGACCACCTTATCAATATGGGCGCGCCCCCACTTTACGTGCCTCGCCTCGGGAAGAGCCAAAGATGACTTCTTCTGGACGGGCTCCTCCATAATCCTGTTAAGGCCAGAGCGCCAGTCATCTTCTTCCAGAGGTAGTGTCTCCTCAATTTATTGTGACTCCTTAAAAGGAGATCACCCTACTATAAGCGGAGTCCTCCGGCGCTCCAAGCTCCCCGTCCGCATCCACGTCCTCCGTCCGGCGATGGGGTGTAGATTCATCACAGGCACCTCCGCTCTGACAGGACCCGCGGCTAAGACCTTCTGGAGAGACGGGCGCCTTTGATAATGGGACGGGCTCCTCCGTGGAGGAGTTCGATGGAGGGATCCGTGCACGTGTAGAGTCAACACGGGCACCTACGCTGTGACGAGTCTCGCGGTTAAGCCTTTCAGGAGAGACGGGTGCCTCCTTCACTTGTCGAGTCTTCAAAGGGGACGGGCTCCTCCGTGGGGGTGTTAGACGGAGGAATCCGTGCACGACGATAACCTCCACGGGCTGACTCGTCAAGGCTGCCCCCGGAGAGCCTCACCACAGAGCCCGTGACTGTAGTCAGGTCTTTGAGCTTCCTCTGGACGGGAATTTCCGTGGTGGCGAGGGCCTCCTTCCTATAGGCGGAGTCCTCCGTTAAGACGGGCATTGCCGTGGTGGCGAGGGCCTCAGTCCTATAGGCGGAGTCCTCCGTTAGGACGGGCATTGCCGTAGTGGCGAGGGCCTCTGTCCTATAGGCGGAGTCCTCCGTTAGGACGATATTGCCGTAGCGGCGAGGGCCTCCCTCCTATAAGCAGAGTCCTCCGTTGGCACGCCCTCAGTGTCGCAGACCGCGTCCTCCGTGCGGGGTTGATGAGCTGTACCGCCGGGCGCCTCCGCACTAGGTTGTGGACTGAGGATGGGCACTGCCGTGGAGGCGAGAGCTTTCGTCCTATGTTGTCTTCCTTCGAGGGGGACGAGGTTTCCGTGGGCTTGCCCAACGGAGGAAGCCGTCCCTGTCAATTGCTCGCATGAGCTGACTCGACGAGGCTGTCCGCCGAAACGACGACTCCCTCCGCTGGTCGGGAAGAGTCGTCTATTTGGCGGCCTTATGTCTATCTGACGAGGACCTTGGGTCCTTCCGAGGGTCAATCTGTGGCTGGCAGAGGCCCTTCTAGGAGGACTGTCTCTGTACGCCAAAGCTGCTCCTCCTGAGCTTCTTCCTCTAGGACCTTGATGGCCTCCTTCCATGTCGCGATCTGGAACAGGACCTGGAATGAGATCGCCTTCTCCTGGTACCGCCGACGGTGAGTCTTCCTTCTCTAGGGTGCCTTCAGCTGTGGAGATACCTGAAAAACATGCCCAAGGAGCGGGGGAAGAGACAGGGACATTTTTTACTCCACAAGGGAAAAACAGACGAGACGTGACCCGCGAGCACCAGGGCACCGTCTCTAAGACACCCACTAACCTCACCTTCAGGCCCACCACTTGCCAGGAAAGAATCTGCTACCCCACTATCATGAAGAACAGACTCCTGGGGAAGAACCTCTGGCTTCTTCCCCGCAACGGACTTACCTCGTCCCCTACTCTGGGTAAGGGAAGGTGGTAGGGAAACTCTAACTGACGTTCCTCCTGGAGACGTCAAAGGCGAAGAGGTGCTAGCCTTCTTGGGCGACCTCTAGGAAGACTTCTTATTCTTGGTACCGAAGCATACCCACTGCACCTCTGCCCCTGCACGACGAGCACAAGACTAACAAGCACAAAACGGGCCATGCGGTAACCGCACGGTACACGAGTCGGGGACACAAGGGTCGCACTGAGATAAGAGGAGCGTCGAGATGATATCACGACGCGACCAGAAAACTTACTGAAGCTTACGACCCGAAAGAGCATGCGGCCTACCTTGGTTTGCCCTCAGGGCACGTTTTCCTCCGCTAGGCCTACCATTTTAGAAAATGGGATTAGGGTAAACTACACAAAACTCTGGTCGTTTGAGAGGAGGTTCCAGGTAACTCCTAAGAAAGTGTTTCGAGGTAAGTCTCTGTGTTGGAACAAAGTTAAATTACAAACAATTATAATTTCACTAAAATAATTAAGAAAACAATTGAAAGCGCAACCTAACCCCCGAACGGGAAAGGTGCTCGCCCCGTTAGTACACTATCGGAGGCCCATGAAAGATGAATGGCCTTGAGAAGAGAAAGACCGTAGTCAATCTTTGAGAGGCCACAATCCCTTCCCTCAGTAATCCACATATTCCCCGTAAGAAGAGGGAAAGGTGAAGACAATAGTTGAACGAGGAGGGTCCAAACGATGATGATTCCCGTGGCGGCGGCCGAGTCAATGGTAGGTTATCCACTGACGGGAAGACCGATGGACAAGGGGGGAAAGTTTGGAAGGGAAGGTTCCCCGGCCTTGCGCAATGTCTTGAGAACTTGTATACGTATCACAAGCACAGCACAAACATTGAAAAGGAAATTTACAACATTTCTATAAATATACAGTATACATAAACATTAGAATTTTTTCATGTATATATATATTCATAAGAAAAAGTAAGTTGAGACAAAAATTAATGGCAGTCCAAACCGGTCTCCAACCGAGCCAATAATAAAGTGAGCTAAATCACCGGTGTGTGAGTGGGAGCGGAAGCAAGCTACCCCCCATACCTCCGCTAACTAGCGGTGTGGGTAGTTAACCCTTGCTAAGTTTTAATGGCTTGTCATTTCATCTTCGCAGAAAGTAATACCTCTAAATAAATAGCGTAGGTTTGTATTCCAGTTAAGGAACAAATGGTTTGGTAAATTCAAGAGAAGCTAAGGCTAGTCAGCAAAGTTCACATGAAACTCCCCACCGAAGTAGTTCCCAGAATTCCTAAACCTAGAAACACACAGTACATCGAGGTCCTTGCCATACTGAGGAAATTCTTTGAAATAGTCTCACATCTACAGGTTTTGAGAGAGAGAGATTCATTCATAAAAGGCTGTTTTTTCTATCCTTACTTTGCTAAAGTTTACAATATCAACCATCAAAGGATACAGATCAGCCCTTACAAGTCTTCACTGATGCAGGTCTAAACATTAGCACTAATATCTTTTTGCTCCTGATGAAGAACTAGGGCCACAGCTTTAATAAACACACACAAAAACATCATTCATGGGGTGTAAAGGCATCTTATGATTTATGAGTTTATCTATTGAAAATCATATTTTGCATCATAAAATACTTTATTTGAATAAAATAGGGAGCTCACCTCTGGTCAACGTGAAATGATACTTTTGTTTGTCCATCAACTGATAGTAAATACTGTTCTCCTGTTGGGTGAAGACGTAAAGAATGCCCAGCAAATAACGCTACTGTGAGTGGTTGAAGTAAAGACAAGTCTCTTGCAACAGTCCTTCGAGAAGTGTCATCCCTTGTCAAGTTGATACACAACAGATGGCGAGAATCGTCCTTCAAATGTTGTGGGATACTATGAAGTACGCAGTCACTGCCAGTATTGATAGGAGTCCCTTCCCTGAAAAAAATAAATACACATGAAAAGGTAGTTCTCTCTCAGCCCCTTACCCCAGGAAAATGCATGTTATACATACCGTATTGTAGGGTCAGTGATTGAGTTATTGCCTAAAGATAAAGAGTAAGGATGGGGTATTTGAAAAATATGTTTTCAAGAGCCTCTTTAAAATTATTTTGATAAACTATCTAGCAAAATCAAGTGATCAGGAGAACTTCAAAAAATTAGAAACTAAAGTAAAAATTCAGAAATAAAAGTATGAATGATTTAAATTAGCAGGTAATCTTTAAAATGGGAAATGGTGAAAGATAAGGGAAAGTAGGGCATAATACAAAGAATATATTAACTGAAATCAGGGGATGGACTTTCAATTATATCTCGAAAATGCTCAATTTGTAAATTTTATAAGATACAAACATCCCTAAATGTAAAATATAACAATGTGTACATGAATGAGAAATTTGATTTCTGTGTCTTTTTTTTTTACTTCTTAAGCCTGTCCATATATGGGATCTAATCATTTTTTTTTTTTTTTATGATTAAATTTACAAGACAAAATTGGTCACTTTTTAATATATAAAGGCAGTATAGCTTGCCCGAGCCAGTACAGTATTGTCATTACCTGCAAGATTGTCTCATCGCAAGAAAAGAAAACCGGACATTTCAGGCATTTTTAGTTTTAGGGATAAATGTCGATATAGCCAAGTTTTCAGAGAGAAGCATTATGAAAATCAAGGGAGGTTCATATATTTATTTATTTGCAGTTTCTTATCAGACATTTTAATAAGTTAGAATATGACATTAGCTATACCACTACATTGTTCTGTACAAATAGTTTTACATACTCTTGATAGCACAAGGTTTTATTCTTAATAGCAAAATCTCACAAAAGATAAAAAAAATATTTAGTTGTGAAAATGCAATGGAAAAAAATATTAATATAATGAAAATTAGTGTCATTAAAAAACTAAAATTTTTCTACAAGTATATACAGTACACTGTTGAGGTATACAATATATATGTTTTATCTGCTAAAAGCAGTAGTCTACAAATAATATTTACTAGAAGTTTTTAACAAATTATAATTCTATATATTGATTCTAACACTACAAAACAAAAACACTTTTCAGCACATAGTCCTTCACGCCTGTTTTCAATCCTGGTTGAGTTTGTGTAGGCCCTACTCTAGAAGCTTACAAATAAGAAGTTTCATAAGTACCCTATCAGGTAAAAATGGATAAATAAATGTTAGTGTACATATTTCATAGGATTTTTTAAGGAAAATATTAGAGAAAGAGCTCTACAGTTAGTTTTCATATTAGTTTTTGTTTTGTACAAATGTGTGCATATTCACGATAGCCATTAATTGACAAAATCAATGAACAGTAAATAAATTATTAAAAAAAACTTGAAAGTTGTTTGATAAAACACACCCAAAATGAATCAGAAAAAATAAGTAGTGTATAAAATAATGTAATGATTAATTCTCTGTCTACGCCCCGACTATGACCTCAACCGATGATGACAAAGCTGCCTTCTACACCCAGCTCGACCGCACCATCCAGGCTGCGCCCGCCAACAACAAGCTCGTTGTGCTTAGCGACTTTAATGCCAGAGTAGGCAAAGACCATCGCCTGTGGGAGGGAATCATCGGCCGCCATGGCATTGGAAATTGCAACGCCAATAGCCAACTCCTACTGGGTCTGTGTGCAGAACACCAACTTGTGGTAGCCAACACCATCTTCCAGTTACCAAAGCAACAAAAGTCCACATGGAGACACCCACGGTCTAAACACTGGCACACCCTGGACTACGTCCTGACCAGAGCCAGAGACCGAGGAGACGTCCTCATCACCCGATCCATGCCCGGAGCGGACAACTGCTGGACGGACCACAGACTCCTCATCTCCCGACTCTCCGTGACAACCCTACGACCACCCAGAAGGACACCTGACAGCGTACCACATCAACGCTTTGATTGTAGCAAGCTCCGCAACCCACAGGTGGCACAGAACTACAAGAAGGCCTGCGAACGTCACCTCGTAGACCCCGCAGACCCCGTGGGTCAGGCCACTGTTGAGCACCACTAGAGCACCCTCAGAAACGCCATGGCCCGTGCCGCGGAGGAAACACTAGGTTACACCACCAAGAAACGGCAGGATTGGTTCGATGAGAATGATGCTACCATCTCTCTTCTCATTAAAACCAAACGACAAGCACGCCTGACTTTAGAAAACCAACCAACAGCAGCTAACAAATGTGCTCACAGGGTGGCTGAAGCTGATTGCCAAAGAGGGATTCGTGAAGCCCAGAACACCTGGTGGCAAAGAAAAGCTGCAGAAATACAGTTTCGCTGACCAACGTGACCTGCGCAGCTTCTATGCAGCAACAAAGGAAATATTCGGTCCCACACGGTCATCAGTGGGCGGCCTGAAGGACGCGGATGGGGCCACGACCATCACCGACAGCGAGGGCATCCTGGCCAGGTGGAGGTCTCACTTTGAGAACCTCCTCAATGACCAAGCAGACACCCCAGACGATCTCCTGCGAATGACCACGCAGCATCCCGTCCGTCACTGGATGGCACTACCACCCTCCATCCATGACTTCAACAAGGCCCTGCAGCTCATGAAACCCGGCAAAGCCCCAGGGCCAGACAACATCCCGTTGGAGCTCATCACTCACGGTGGCCCCGGGTTGAGGAACCGTTTGATGCTCCTTATACTGAAAATATGGGAGACCAAGACCCTCCCCAGTGCCTTCCGCGATGCAAACATCATTACCATCTACAAGAAGGGAGACAAGGAAAACTGTAACAACTACCGGGGAATATCACTACTAAGCATCGCGAGTAAGATTTTCGCTCGGATTCTCCTTGACCGCCTCCTTATTCTCGCAGAAGACGTCCTGCCAGAGTTCCAGTGCTGCTTTTGACCTTCCCGCGGGACTATAGACATGATTTTCTGCGCGCGATAACTACAAGAGAAGAGTCTCGAACAACAACAGCCCTAATGTTCATATTCTGGGATTTGAAAAAGGCCTTCGACAAAGTACCTCGACCTGCCATGTGGGCTGTCCTCAAAAGATATGGCTGCCCACCCGATTTTGTCAAGCTGGTGCGTGCCCTCCATGACGGAATGGTTGGGAGAGTCTGCCACCAGAACTCTCTTTCAGGCCAATTCTCCATCAACGGCGGCCTGAAGCAGGGCTGTGTTCTGGCCCCAACGTGTTTCTCGCTATACACCGCAGCAATGCTCAACGAGATTCCCCCAGACACACCCTCAGTCGACCTACGTTTCCGCATGGATGGAGGCGTTTTCAACCTCGCTAGACTCCACGCCAGAACCAAGACCACCTTGTGTGCAGTGCGAGAACTGCAGTATGCTGACGACAATGCCACCCCAGGTCAGACGGCAGAGGACCTGCAGTCGTTGGCTGATGCATACAACTCTGCCTACGAACGTTTTGGGATGCAAGTCAACATAGACAAAACCAAGACCCTCGTCCAACATCCACCAGGACTGATGCTCCCAAACCTCAATACCACAGTGATTGACCAACCGTTAGAACAGATGGACTAGTTCTCCTACCTAGGGAGCATCCTAACATCAGCTCCCACAAGCGAAAAGGACGTGGAGAACAGGATCAGGGCAGCCCACTCTGCCTTTGGCCGACTCAACTGCCGCGTATTTAACAACCACGCACTGACAATGACCACCATTATAATGGTGTTCAGGGCAGTAGTCCTCTCCACGCTCCTGTATGCATGTGAAACATGGACGCTATATAGAAGCGATATCAAAAACCTAGAACGCTTCCAACAAATGAAACTGAGGCAGATCTTGAAAATCCCCTGGGAGAGCCACACCACCAACATTGAAGTCTTAGAACGTGCCTCGCTGACCAGTGTGGAGGCCACCATCATCCACCACCGCCTCCGCTGGATAGGACACATGCATAGGATGGATCCATCTAGGCTCCCAAAGAAGATATTCTACGGAGAACTGACCCAGGCCACCAGACCACGAGGAGCCCCGAAAATGCGCTATAAAGATCAACTAAAGCGCACCCTGGCTCTAACTGACATCGATCCTTCCTCATGGGAAGAAACAGCCAGGGACAGGAAAACCTGGAGGAGTACAGTACATCATGGCACCGTGGACTTCGAGGAGAAGAGGAGACAAAATGAGGAGGCTAGGAGGAGAAGGAGAGAGCGATTAGAACAGCCCCGCCCACCACCTATCCTCCCCTGTGAACACTGTCCGCGACTCTTCCACCACAGACTAGGAATTAACAGCCACATCAGACATAAGCACCCACCCCAAAGATAGGAGGCTGATGCCTAACGACACAACCCAATGCTTGGACACGAGCGGGCGCCGCCGACGACCGACGATGAATGATTAATATAGATAAAAAATTCATATGCTTTTTACAAACTTATAAACTGTTTACATGCACAATTTAAATCTATTGCACAATTACAATTTAAAAATAAATTAACAGCTTTGCCCAGGTGTATATTTACAATACTATACTGTCTCATAAACTGAAATGCAGTACTGTATTTACCTTTTGCATTCTTTCTAGAAACAGTCATTTAATCTCAGATATATACTGTAATGTTTTCAACTGTAGTATGTAGAGTGTTGTAGGCAACCAAACAAGAATATTTCCTTTTCCTAATTTGTAGCACAAGAAATTCTTTTAATCAAATAATAAAGCATTCTGGAATTTAGATGAGAAATCTACCATTACAGTCAAGCCTCGTTATTCGCGATGATTAGGTTACAGACACAGGCGCGATAAGCAAATTTTCATGAACAAATACTGCATTAAAGTGATATAGCAATACTTACAACGATTTGATAATTGTTGTGTCCTTCCGGAATATTCCCTTCAAGAAGATGCCTTTTTGTAGGTGAAGTATTCTATTAACACCAGCAAGTAAGACTCCCAAAAGCAATTGAGAATTTAAGTTGTTTACATTCCATTTTGATTCTTGAGAAAAGACATAATCATCGACCATGAAGGCATCCTTCAGATGATCACCATACACTCTCTTGATGCCTGAGGATGGAAATCATATTAAAATGCCCTCTCATGCATTCTGTAAACTGGTTTTCAGTAAAAAGGTTTCTACCAAAAGTAAAACCTCATAGCAAAATGCTAGTAGATAAAGCACAAACTAATAACTATGATGCATACTATACCTGTATCAAGTTTCAAAGCCAATTACAAAATTATATTTTGTACTTTAGTTCATAATTTTTATGTCCAAAATGCATCCATGTTCTGAAGTTCTTTTAAATTACTATCTTAACAATGGAATTTTTTATCATTATTCCAAATAATTAGAGATATTCTGTACTGATACAGTATTTACCAACCATTATTAAACATTAATCCACGATGACTAAGATTATTATCATTGCAAAAATTAATAGTGTCTCTGTAGTTTGACAATTCCTCCCATTGCTGAATAAGGCCTAACATTGCCAGAAGATCACTAGATGAGTTTACAGATAGTTTAATATCTCGAATGTTGGAGCGCATGTCAATGCTGTTATGGAAAATACCCCTTCCACTGCTCAACGCCGCTGCAATTGATGAAATGGAATCAACACACCTGAAGAAAAATGGAAAAATAAAATTGTAAGTTAAAATTCCTACTACTGTATGAAAATAGGAGAGTAATAGTCTTTCTCTAGCTATGCAATAACGGTGAAAATTGCTCGAGCCATGCCATACTTTAGTAGAAAATTATTATATGTACTGTATAAACAATTGGAATGTAGACTTTTTTGTAGGGGGCACAAGGAAAATGTGTTACCTATAATTACCTTACCTGAGGACATGAAAACTGGAAAATTAAATTCACAAAAAAAGGTTTATAAAATTCAGAAATTACTGCAGTAATTTTTCTCATTATTTACAAAATATAAATCCAATTATAAAATACAGATGCATTACTGATGTTATCATATGTTGATTTACAATTGTGTACAAATGTTACTAGAGATAAGAGATCAGAGAGATTTAGGCAATAACTCTGGTCAATGCTGCAGAAGTTGGTCCTACTAATTCCAGACCTTAGGTTTTCCTGATCAACTGTTCTCCATCCCTTCATATGCCAAACTATAAATCTAGGAGCACTATCTATTTTTCTAGGCCCTAGATATCATATTCCTACACATTTTACAATACCACCTTTTCAAAGTCACCTTGTCTGTGATGGTAAAGTTTCTTCTTCAATAAGAAGTAATAGCTTTATGTGCCAATTACAGATTAGGAAAAGTATCAGCCTTATTTGCAAATCATACTGTAAGTCTTTGCTTTCTTCATGAATAAAACTTTTATTTGCAGTAATCTTGCCATCTTTCTCAACTTAATTCATGATGCAACTGCACTCTACCTGTTGCCCTCTCAATAGCTGCTTCACAGTGCACCCTATAAGTAGAAGAAATGTTCTATTTCTGGAAAGACCATCCCTTTCATTAAAAATTGTTTTCCCATATTCCCCATTTGATCTTCATGAACACTGAATACCCAGACCCCAGTGCCAGGCCGTCAGGCTCCAAATTCATAAATCTATCTATCCCTTTTACCCTGATATACATTTCAGGTAATATAATCATGTTAACCCCATCTACATTTCAGGTAATACATTCTTGTTAACCTCATCTAAATTACAATGCTAAACTCAAACCAACCAAAGTATATTCCATTGCAGTCACATGGCTCCTTTCTTGACTATACTTTTTCTTTAGGTTGGTTTCCAGTTACCTAAAGTTAAATTTTGTTGATGTAAATTTTCAGTCCTCTCCTTTCTATAGCTCTCTTCCATTTTTCTTCACCTTTCCACAAGCTATTCCCAAAATTCTTTTCAATATAGATCATCTTGGAGGTTCCCTCAATTTTTATTTTAGAACTAAAATCAACAGCAATCTAAACATCATGGTATTAACACAAAATCTATATGCCTTAATGGAAAATACCCAGTCTACAATACTAACTTGAATATCGATGAATAGATAAGAGCTTTCGACAAAGGCGGAGGAGTAGAAAAGTGAATCACACGACGGCCAAGAGGAGTGAGAGTTTCAACTGATTCCGAGCGATTGGATTTAAGCAAACCCAGATCTTCAAGATTCTTCACTGCTTTTCCTACCAGTCTGGGAGATGGTACACTTAGAGCATCTGAAAGGAAAGACAAGGCACTTTCTTCTCCACAGTATGCCTGTAAAAGAAATGGTTCACATAAAAAGAATGCTCATTGGTAATTAAGAGGACTAACATAGAATAAAAATCCCCCTTTTTATGTCGGCTACTTCCTAAAATTGGAGAAGTGCCGTGGTAGATAGCTAGAACATAGAATAAAGGCAGTGAATTGCTTGTTTTATAAAAAAAAGGAGTGCTATGGAGCTAGTGACATTTGCAAATTTTCACATATTTACAGTACAGAATCGAGTTGGAAAATTAATATAAATGAAAATCTAAATAAACAGAAATTAAGATATGAGACAGAACAACTCAATCACATATATTGACTATTCCATGTATTGTAAGAATAAGTTGACTATTTCAAGACAAATTTAAAGATATAAAGAATGATACACCAAGACAAAAATTCCCTTAAAACAAATCATCCCCATAATTCCTCAGTATCTTTATAAAAAGCTAAAACCTATCAAAGTGAAACTGCTTTTAAACAAATGCACACTTTTATCGCACAACATCGATCTATAATTTACAAAAAGTTTTAACAAGAAAATCATCTTGGGATACATAAAACATTAATTACCAGACCAAGATTCAGTTTATGATGAAGTGCTTAAGAAATATAATGACAATTTTTAAAATTTTGAAACTGAACTCTTAAGAGAAATCCACATACCTTACACTGTAGTATCACATGCTCTAATGAAATCCTTAGTATTTCAGGTACAGGAAATCTGCTCATGTCTTTATGAATATTTTTGGAGTACAAATGAAAAACCTCACCAGGCTGTACTCTCCCAGCTCTCCCTGCTCGCTGCTGACTGTTGGCTTGTGAAATCCAGTGATTTCCCAACACACTTATGTCTCTTCTACTGTCATATCTGGCAAAATTTAAAAATTATAGTAAATTCAGTAGTTAACAGTACTACTACTGTATATCCTAAACGACAGCCATTTTGCTATTCATTAACATATCTTGAAACTACAATTTAGGAATGCATAGGTGTAAAGACTTCCATTTATTTACTACGTCTTTCCTTTTAATAACTTGCAGTTCTACAAACTTCCATAAACTTCTACAGGCATATTCCCTGCATGCACCCTCTAGCATTGACAAATTTGTGGCCTTCTTGCTATGATTTTCCTATCTGCAGTCGATGAAGCATCATTATCATCACCAATACACATAAATTAATCTTAACCATTACATGATTAGATCTGTAACAATATCTCTCTCTGAACTACCTTGTGTCATGCACTTTCTTCCTGGATTCCCATCTGGCCATTGTATTCATGTGTATCATTTGTCAGAGATTTTTTGAGTCTTCCTACTTCAAAAGATTTGTTTTAGGCTTTCCAATGTCGTAAAATTTGGACATCCATAAAAAATGTTATTTTCCTTAGTAAAATAAATTTTTGAATATACTTACCCGATGATCATATAGCTGTCAGCTCTGCTGCCCGACAGAAAAAACCTACGGGCGGAATACGCCAGCGATCGCTATACAGGTGGGGGTGTACATCAACAGCGCCATCTGTCAAGTAGGTACTCAAGTACTCGATGTCAACATAGAACCAATTTTCTCCTCTGTCCACTGGGTCTCTATTGGGGAGGAAGGGTGGGTCCTTTAATTTATGATCATCGGGTAAGTATATTCAAAAATTTATTTTACTAAGGAAAATAACATTTTTCAATATTAAACTTACCCGATGATCATATAGCTGATTCACACCCAGGGGGGTGGGTAGAGACCAGCATTACATGTTGACATTATTATGAGCTAAGTATTCCGTATTTTATTTTAGCAGTTATTCAAAATAACAAGCATAAAATAAATAAGTACCTGGTAAGGAAGACGACTTGAACAATTACTCTGCCTTTTTAAGTACGTCTTCCTTACTGAGCCTCGCGATCCTCATAGGATGCTGAGCGACTCCTAGGAGCTGAAGTATGAAGGGTTGCAACCCATACTAAAGGTCCTCATCAAAACCTCAAATCTAGGCGCTTCTCAAGAAATGACTTTGACCACCCGCCAAATCAAGTAGGATGCGAAAGGCTTCTTAGCCTTCCGGACAACCCAAAAATATTTCAAGAGAAAGATTAAAAAGGTTCTGGAATTAGGGAATTGTAGTGGTGGAGCCCCCACCACTACTGCACTCGTTGCTACGAATGGTCCCAGAGTGTAGCAGTTCTCGTAAAGAGACTGGACATTCTTAAGATAAAAGACGCGAACACTGATTTGCTTTTCCAATAGGTTGCGTCGAATATACTTTGCAGAGATCTATTTTGTTTAAAGGCCACGGAAGTTGCGACAGCTCTAACTTCGTGTATCCTTACCTTCAGCCAAGCTTGGTCTTCCTCATTCAGAAGGGAATGAGCTTCTCGTAATAACAGTCTGATAAAATAGGATAAAGAATTCTCTGACATAGGCAAAGATGGATTCTTAACTGAACACCATAAAGCTTCAGACGGGCCTCGTAAAGGTTTTTAAAATAGAACTTAAGAGCTCTTACAGGACATAATACTCTTTCTAGTTCATTTCCAACCATACGATAAGTTTGGAATATCGAACGATATTGGTCAAGGCCGAGAAGGCAGCTCGTGTTTGGCTAGAAAACCAAGTTGTAGAACATGTAGCCGTTTCGGATGAGAATCCGATGTTCTTGCTGAAGGCATGAATCTCACTGACTCTTTTAGTTGTGGTTAAGCATATCAGGAAAAGAGTCTTAAAGGTGAGATCTTTCAGGGAGGCTGATTGAAGCGGTTCGAACCTGTCTGACATAAGGAATCTTAGAACCACGTCTAAATTCCAACCAGGTGTAACCAAACGACGCTCCTTCGTGGTCTCAAAAGACTTAAGGAGGTCCTGTAGATCTTTATTGTTGGAAAGATCTAAGCCTCTGTGACGGAAGACTGATGCCAACATGCTTCTGTAACCCTTGATAGTAGGAGCTGAAAGAGATCGTTCTTTCCTCAGATATAAGAGGAAGTCAGCTATTTGAGTTACAGAGGTACTGGTCGAGGATACGGATACTGACTTGCACCAGTTTCGGAAGATTTCCCACTTCGATTGGAAGACTCTAAGGGTGGATGTTCTCCTTGCTCTAGCAATCGCTCTGGTTGCCTCCTTCGAAAAACCTCTAGTTCTCGAGAGTCTTTCGATAGTCTGAAGGCAGTCAGACGAAGAGCGTGGAGGCCTTGGAGTACCTTCTTTACGCGTGGCAGGCGTAGCAGGTCCACCCTTAGGGGAAGTGTTCTGGGAACGTCTACTAGCCATCGAAGTACCTCGGTGAGTTATTCTCTCGCGGGCCAGAGGGAAGCAACTAGCGTCAACTTTGTCCCTTCGTGAGAGGCGAACTTCTGCAGTACCTTGTTGACAATCTAGAACGGAGGGAATGCATATAGATCTAGATGTGACCAATCTAGTAGAAAGGCATCTATATGAACTACTGCTGGGTCCGGGATAGGTGAGCAAAGTATTGGGAGCCTCTTGGTCATCGAGGTTGCAAAGAGATCTATGGTTGGCTGGCCCCAGGTGGCCCAAAGTCTCTTGCATACATCCTTGTGGAGGGTCCAATATGTTGGAATTATTTGTCCCTTCCTACTGAGACAATCTGCTATGACATTCAAGTTGCCTTGGATGAACCTCGTTACAAGTGAAAAGTCTAGACCTGTTGAACAGGTGAGGAGGTCTCTTGCGAACTCGTACCATGTCAGAGAGTAGGTCCCTCCTTGCTTGGAGATGTACGTCAAAGCAGGGTGTTGTCCGTGTTCACCTCCACCACTTTGCCTTGAAGGAGAGACCTGAAGCTTTTCCAGGTCAGACGTACTGCCAGTAGCTTCTTGCAGTTGAAATGCATTGTCCTTTGACTCGAGTTCCATAATCCCGAGCATTCCCTACCGCCTAATGTCGCACCCCAGCCTACGTCCGATGCGTCCGAGAAGAGAACGTGGTTGGGAGTCTGAACAGTCAGGGGAAGACCCTTTCAAAGGTTGATAAAGTCCTTTCACCAAGTCAGACCAGACTTTATCTTTCCGGAAACCGGGATCGAGACCGCTTCTAGCGTCTTGTCCTTTTCCAGTGAAAAGCTAGATGATACAGAAGAGGACGGAGGTGTAGTCTTCCAAGTGACACAAAATGAACCACGGATGACAGTGTCCTAACCAGACTCATCCACAGCCTGACTGGGCAGCGTTCCTTCTTCAGCATCTTCTGGATGGATAGCAGGGCTGGGGGTTGATCGTCTTGTTCAGCAATGTCCTCATCAGAGGGTTCCTTATCCGAAACTGATGAGGAAACGGCAACGGAGTGGGCAACGTCTGACTTGCTGAATCCGGTCGCACTGGTGTATGCGTGACGGAGCCGGACACAATATCATGGTACTGCTGCACAGTCTGTGAACTGTCAACCATGGGGACGCGATGAAGTACAGCGTCAACCCGAAACTGTCTAGACTGTCTGGGTTGTGCAGTCAACCCCCTACCGGGTTGCTGAGGTAGCCGCACTGCGTCACAACAAGTCACCTCTGCTAGTTGTTGAACGTCTTCCTAGTGACACACTGAACGTCCACAACCACCTCCGAGAGTCGCTTAACGTCAACGTGCGACTGGCAACCCACACTGGGTCGCATCGGTGGAGGAACCACCTCAACTGGCGGACGCGAGTAGGATACCTCAGCGTCAACAGGGCGCACAACCAACCGGTAGGAAGGTTGTTGGCCAGAAGGTTCTTCTCCGTAAAAAATCCTCTATCAAGGACACAAGCTTGGACTGCATGTCTTGCAACAAAGCCCATTAGGGTCTATGGGAGCAGGTGTGGCAACAGACGGGGTTAGCGACTGAAGCAGAACCATTTACCATCCCTGGAAGCCTTGTTATGCTTTAATTAAAGTCCATAGGAGGCTAAGCAGCTTAAGGCTCCTCTCCAAATGACAGAGTCCTCAAAGGAATATCAGTAGGAGGGAGAACAGCACTTTCTCATCTACAGGAACCATGTCCGAGAAAAGCTAGGTTATCTCAGTGAGGTTCTCACTGGTGCATAAGCAGCAGACCAGAAGGCAACGTTATGTAACTGCTTGATAGTCTGTGAACTGTCAAAAACTGAACTGTCAACCACAACAGGGCGTGAGGACATACAGCACTGGTGCATTAGTAGCAGACCAGAAGGCAACGTCATGTAACTGCTTGACAGTCTGGGAGCTGGCAACAACCAAAGCTGTGTGGGGAAGCCTCAACTCCTGACTGACTAGTCTGCTGCGGGTGAGTGGCGGTAACCACAGTGGGTTGCGGAGGCTGACACACCGTGTCAAAACACGGCAGCTTGTGGTAGCTCACGCACGGCAACGGAGTGCTCCGTGTGTCTGTGGGAGTCAGCATGCGTCTGGCAGGGTCGACTGCGCATGGGTGGAGGAGCTCTCACAACAAGAGTGTGGGAGCAGGCAGCCATGCTGGGCGCACAACCGTGGCAGGTTGTAGGCAAACGGGTGCATCGTCAACCTTCTCCGCAGTCGGAGTGTGGGAGCAGGCAACAACCAAAGCGGAGTGGTGGTGCGTGGTGGGGACTGCCGTGGGTTGCGGAAACTAACGCATCGCGTCAAAACACGGCAGCTTGACTCCACCTTCCCACTGCTGATGCGGTAGCTCACGCATGTTAACGGAGGGTGCCGCACGTCGGCTAACGTCAACATGCATCTGGCAGGGTCGATTGCGCATCGGAGGTGGAGCTCTCCGCAGCCGGAGTGTAGGAGCAGGCAGCCTCAGCGTGAGCTGGGCGCACAACCGTGGCAGGTTGTAGGCTAACGGGAGCAGTGTCAACCTTCTCCGCATGAAACTCCTGCATAACCGCAGCTAACTGAGTCTGCATAGACTGCAGTAAAGACCACTAAGGGTCTACAAAAACGGCAACAGACGGAGCTACTGTCCGTTGTGACTGAGGGTCTAAAACAGCTGGTGCGGCAACAGACGGAGTTACTGCCTGTTGCGGTACCACCTTGCCTCTCTTGGGAGGTGTGCAGTCGTCGGATGACTGCAGCGAGTCCGAACTGACCCAGTGGCTACACCTAGGCCGTTGGACTTGCGCGGAAGGGACCGACTTGCACTTAAAAAGCTGCAAGATGTGGTCCATGGTTTCTTACGAGAAACCTCTTCCGCAGACGAGGAATAAATGGGCTCTCTCGTCTTTGTGTGGGTGGGGCGATCTTGGGTAGATACGCCCGAAACCACGGAGGGAAAAACGTCTGTTCGTTGATCAAGGCCTGTGGAACCCATAAGTCGTTCGACATTACTTCTCCCCTGGGCTTGGGAGCTTGTAAGAGGTCCCGGACTAGGTGAACGACTGGCACGAACAGACGAACCCTCGGACGCAACACTGTAACACTTTGCGCATATCACTTTATCACTTTTGATTTTCTGTTTTGCACTTATTTAACTGAAATCGAAACTTTAACTGATTTCTACCTGAAACACGCAATCCTATCCTTCATTAAAAGGTAGTAATTGCGAAAACAGTCTTACAATGTAACAGAAAAACATAAATAAAGATAAAGAATTCAGTGGCTGGAAAAGAGACTAAACACTAGATCAAATAAACTACGTTTACAATCTCTCACCGCACAAAGCCTGGGAACAAGAATAAAACCCTAGAAACGTTTACCTTCTTCCCCTACAGCGACTAGGGAGGAGAGTAAAAAACGAGAACAACGTTACCCGCTTGAACGAAACGTTTATTCTCCTCTCTCTCCCTCCGTCTCTATCTCTCTCTCTCTTCTCTCTTGATTTCGCACCTGAGAGAAGAGCCCAATTATATATCGTTAAAACATGTTATTTGCTAAAGGAAAAAACTGAAAGGTTTTCCAAATAAAAAGTTCCTTTAATTTAGAATTTAAACCATTTAAGCTAAGAAAGAATGAACGAAACGCTAGAATCGGTTTACTCTTACTGCAAAGTGAAACCGTGATACACTCTCTCTCTATCGTAACGATAGAGCGCATGTTGAACGTTCTGAACGTCAACAACTGCGTAGACTAAAAAACTAAACGTTAGTTCATCTTTGAAAACAGTACGAGACTATCAAAGAAATTCTTTCATAAAACATTAAAATTAAAAAAGTATTAAATTCTTTAAAGGTTAAATACGATATAACGGGCTCAATGTTAATTAACTTCGGTTCCAAGTTAGGACCGCCTACTATTAGGAAAGGTCGCATATAAACAAACATAAAAATTTATTTTTTATAAGTTTATAATAAATGGAAAGTTAATCGAAGAGGCCTATAAAGGCGGAGAGATATAAAATAAATAGATTTATAACGTGTTAAGCAAAATTACCAAAAACCTAAACACACTTCCATCTAAGGGAAGGGTCGGCCATTTAAAAGTGAAAGAGAGTCCATACTCTCTTCGTCACCATAATTAAATCTATCCAAAACGAGTTCAAGTTTTGAAATGAAGAAAAAACCCCTGCATAGCGAAAGCTCAAAACTGGAATAGTGTACTTCACCAAATCGTTGTGAAAACAAATCCAGTTAGGGACGGCGTATTTAGTAGGTCTTGCCAGTGGCACGACAGAGAGAAAATTGGTTCTATGTTGACATCGAGTACTTGAGTACCTACTTGACAGATGGCGCTGTTGATGTACACCCCCACCTGTATAGCGATCGCTGGCGTATTCCGCCCGTAGGTTTTTTCTGTCGGGCAGCAGAGCTGACAGCTATATGATCATCGGGTAAGTTTAATATTGAAAAATGTAATTATCTATGTATCTTTAAACAAGGGCATGTTAATGAATCCCTGTAGAGAGAAGCAGAGGGTTTCATCCTAAAATGAATAACATACAATCCATACTACATCTTTCTTTGCTGGTATTAATTCGTTTATATTTTTCTGTGTCCCCCAAGATGTTGTAGGCATATGTCTTAGTGTTAACACCAGAATCCAGGGGAAAAGTGTTGGAAACCTTTATAAATTGCAAGAGAGGAAAGAACTGAAAGCCAACAGAAGAGAGATTATATGAATATTGTGGCAAAGGTGTGGGGGGAACTCTGTACTTGGTTAAGTGGCGCTGCTTGGATTACAAAATCTACATGGATTGAGAAATTTTATGTCTCCGTAGAAAAAGCAAATAGGCAGGATAGACAAGTTGAAGAACCTTTTACCTTTTAAGTGCACTGGGTGTGAGGCAAGAGTTGAGAGCAGCAAGATAGATAGCTACGTCAACATGGATGAACTGGAGGGATTACCACAGCAATTATGAATTAAAATGACACATGAGGGGTACATGTTACCTGTTCTACTCTATACTTGGGTAGTGCCAGAGCCTCTGTACCATGGTCTTCCACTGTCTTGAATTAGAGTTATCACGCTTGAGGGTACACTCGGGCACACTATTCTATCTTAATTCTCTTCCTCTTGTTTAGTTGAAGTGTTTATAGTTTATATAGGAAATATTTATTTTAACATTAATGTTCTTAAAATATTCTATTTTTCCTTGTTTCCTTTCCTCACTTTGCTATTTTCTCTGTTGGAGCCCCTTGGTTTATAGCATCCTGCTTTTCCAACTAGAGTTGTAGCTTAGCAAGTAATAAAAATAATAATAATGAGCAGAAATATGGGAACTGACATGTGATTTTCATAAGGTGTAGCAACCTTAGAAAGTTAAAATTTAGAGATGAAGTACAGAGGGAACATCATATTGTAAACAAGGAATTGGTGGAGAGATGAGACAGCCAGAAGTTGCAAGAAAGGCAGAGATCTCAAAGGCTGGGATAGGTAGGATATGTTATGGAATGGGATGATCAAAACAATGACTATGGAAGTAAGAGTGGGGAAGGTGATAGAAGACCTTACCCTTACCGAGAGATCAGGATTAGAGAGTATACAAGAAAGAAGAGAGTAGTCAGAACTCGATTCAAGTTCAAATCTATAGAAGGATGAGCTTTTGTAAAAATGTTTAGCATTCTTGGGCCATACATATATGCCAAAAATTAATGGCCCAGCATAAAATATTACTAACTAAAGGTAGACTATGCAGTTACAAAAATCTAAAATAAAACCTAAAAATATTGAAAAGAATTTCAAAAGCGGGATCAATACCACATCCATCTAACTAAAAAGGACATTAGATGAAAGGTTAATTACTGGGAAATTGCTTTAACAGAATTCTTGGGATAGGCTATTTGGCTCAAACTCGAGGTCTGTGCAATCTCAAAACAGTTCAGTTTTTACGTCATACCTGTACAATTTATTGTCTTTTACTGACACACAAAGCATTTGTCAAGTACTCCACCATAAATTGCTAAAATATTACTTTAGGAAATTGTATTGGAAACTGGAATTAGCTTGTTTTACTTTTTTTAATATAAAAAGTTTAAAATATAAACCTATTGTCCTTTAAATATCAAGATGTGTCTGATAATCACAAAACAATTTATAAAGAAAACCATGATGAACCTACCTTTGTTCTTTGTGGCATCCTGTGTCGATTACATAGACAACATCTTTTACAGTCAAACTTGTCTCTGCAATGTTTGTTGCAAGCACCACTTTCCTCACACCACTAGGAGCAACTTCAAAGATCTGTTCTTGTTCTGAAGAAGCCAGACGTGAGTGCAGTGGCAGTACCCACAATCGATCTTTCAATTTTTCATTCTCTTGTAACCGCATTTGCACAATACTTATGTCCTGCCATCCAGGTAAGAAGCATAAGATAGCTCCTGGTGGTCTAGTGGAGTCTATTGCTTTTATAATATCTACTACTAAATCTTGATTAATAATTGGATAAGACCCTGGCTCTATAAGAGATTGAATTTGATATTTCTTTGAGGATATGTTCAATTCACTAAATACATCTGGCAGATAATGCCGTGTCAAAGGATACAGAGCACCTGGCACTTCAATCAATGTAGATTCACTTTTCCCGAAATAATTACAAAGCTCTTCCGTACTTAGTGAAGCACTCATCAAGATTAGCTTGAGATCTTTATTAGAACGAATCAATCGACGCAAAAGAATTAGGAGCAAATCTGTTGGTACAGAGCGCTCATGTACTTCATCAACTATGACATGTGATATGCCTTCCAGTGAAGGATTGGAATGGAGGCCTTGCAGCAGCATACCTGTGGTTAAAAACATTATACCTCCACGATCTTCAACACGTTTGTAATTTAATCGTACGTGGTAGCCAACACTTTCGCCAAGCTGTCAATGAAAAGACATTTACAAACTTCAACAAAGATGAAGCAAAACAGAAATTTAATTACACAGCAATAATGAAATAGGTATGTTAATTTAACTCAACTAATAAGAATATTGACAACAGTAAGCTATTTATTTCATGGTACAGTATTTGTGTTCATCTTGCATTCTGAGTAGCTTATAACTGAATTTTTGAAATCATCCTGTTATAGATTTACCATTGTAACAGAAGAAGTTTCCTCTATCCTTAATATGCTTTAAAAATATTTCTAAATAACTCCTAATTAGTACTCAATACATGTACAGTACTGTAATTGCACACAAAACTCAATACACTTGACCGGATCTAATTGAATTTTTATACAACTATACACAACAAAACACAGAAATATTTTAAGGAGTGCCTGTGATAGGTGATACTCAATTTTTATTCTGTAATCAATTATTTGAATTCATTTCTCAGTCAGTACAAATACTAGATTAGTATTGCCTTTAAATAAATTTGATGTTAATTCATACTGAGGATAATCTTTAGTATTTGACTGTTGGAAATTGTAATTTGAGACAAATTTCACCTATCAATCAGTTATGTAGAACACTAGTGTAATCTTGATGTGACCATGCTAACGGAGGAGTTTACACTAGTTGCACATACGGCTGAATGGACTCCCAGACCCCAGTGCTGGACCTCATGGCCTAAATTCATAAATACAATCCTTTAACTGATACAACACAAGTTACAACTAATCACAAGCTAGCACAGGCTATCTATGAATAAAATAAAATAAAAAATCAATGAATATACAGTACATATTTATCATCAAAGTGATATGCGATGAAGCAAAATAGTAAAGGTATTCAAAACTATCTCCTAAAATCAAATTATGAACAACCTTTTGCTACCCTTAGAAAAACTAACTGGTCCTTGAATAGTTTGTGTAAGATTGAAACCATTATTATCATTATTATTATTATTATTATTATTATTATTACTATTATTATTATTATTACTTTAATTATTTTTATTACTGTATACTAGTCAAGCTGCTAACTACCCTAGTTGGAAAAGCAGAATGCTAAGAGACCATGGGCTTCAATAGGGAAAGCAGCCTAGTGCATAAAAGAAATATTATTATTATCATTATTATTACTTGCTAAGCTACAACCCTAGTTAGAAAAGCAGAATGCTATAAGCCGAGGGGCTCCAACAGGGAAAATAGCCCAGTGAGGAAAGGAAACAAAGAAAAATAACATCTTAAGAACAGTAATAACATTAAAATAAATATTTCCTATATAAACTATAAACACTTTAACAAAACAAGAGGAGGGGAAATAAGATAGAATAGTGTGCCAGTGTGTACCCTCAAGCAAGAGAACTCTACCCCAAGATGGTGGGAGACCATGGTTAGGGCACTACCCAAGACTAGAGAACAATGGTTTGATTTTGGAGTGTCCTTCTCCTAGGAGAGCTGCTTATCATGGCTAAAGAGTCTATTCTACCCTTACCAAGAGTCTATTCTACCCTTACCAAGAGGAGATACCCAGTGAACAATTACCTTCCAGTAGTTAACCCCTTGACCGAGGTAGAATTGTTTGGTAATCTCAGTGCTGTCAGGTGTATAAGGACAGAAGAGAATCTTTAAAGAATACGCCAGACTATTCGGTGTATGTGAACCATAATCAGAAAGAAGGATCCAATGTAGTACTGTCTGGCCAGTCAAAGGACCACATAACTCTCTAGCTGTAGTAACAAATAAATTATAATTGAGAAATAATAAATAATAATAAAATAGATCAAGATCAGTAGCAACCTTACATAAACAATGAAACCAGACTTGTCAACCTGATCAACAGAAAAGCATTTGCAACAAATTTGAACTTTAGAAGTTCCACCCATTCAACCCGAGACTCGGAAGATCGTTCCACAATCTGGTCAAAGCCTGGATGAAGTTTTTAGAATTATGTGTAATATTGAACATTATGATGGAAAAGGCAAAACTATTAATAAAATTAATTCAATATTTGGAACTGCTTACTGGATGTACAGGCAGGGAAGATCTAAATGCAAATGATGATCAGAATTTTGAAAAATCTTACAAAACATGCGAGAAGAACTAACTGGACAGACGGTGATGCCAGATATTAATATCCTGATCAGGCATAAGGAAACTTATAAAATTAAGTATTTTAAAACAAATTAAGAGGAGAATTGGAAGCTGAAGACCAGACGGGAAAACAATATTCACATGGTAGAAGGAAAAAAATTTAATATTTCCTATGGATAGATTGATCACCAAACCCTTTTCTCATTATGCCTATGTGTTGTCCTTTTCAAGAAGAATGCACCAAGTGTTTCTAAAAAAATTATCATTATTCACCTACATACACCAACAGGAATCACAAATTTAGAAAAAAAACCAGCTGGTATCATCCAAGAATTCAAATCGTCTAAAACTTCAATGAAAGGTCAGAGTATACCAAAGAAACTTGAAAATCTATCTAGTCACTAAAGTAACAGAAAAATATTGAAGGGGGACCCATGCTACAGTAGTGGGGGTAGTATGTCAAATTTTTCTATTCTGCTGAGTATTTAGTAGTAGTAAAATCAATTTTGTGGAAAATTCATGATGATGATTAGAAATAAAATGCACGTAGGTCTGATTAAATTCTTACGTCTTTAAGCACAAGTGCCAGTTACCTGGTATTTGTTAATTTACAACATTATGCATAAGAAACAGTTATTGGTTATGTTACTTGATGTAACTTTGTGATATAATTTTTAAAAAAATTTATAACTCTGACCGTACAAGATAAAATGCAAAAGGTTTATATTCAGCCTTGCAATTGGACTGAATGCCAGTAAATTGATTCAAGTCACATAATAGTTTTCCCGTATTCATTGTTCAACTAGTAATCATTACGCTCATTCTTTTATTCAAGAATCTCTTATTTCATTTTCATATGGACTGTACTGTACAGTATTTAATCTCTTAAGGGGATCATCTGCCATAAAAACCAAAATCGGCAAATATCATTGGACTTCGATAATTTTACCATATGTTTTTTGTATTACTGTATTACTCTGCTGATTCTCTATAAATTTCATTGGAATCTGACCATAATTATATCTTGTATGAATAAAAATTGAAAAATATAAATAAGTCTTTTTTTATTTTGCTCTAAATTCAGCATTGAATTCAATATTATTAGTCATGCTTAGTGCCATTTGGAATGTGAAAATATTGGTCAGAGAAATTTTTTCTATATTCGTTTTATTTCAATTTATTGGTATTTATATTTTTTTTCTTTTTTGAAACTATAAGATTTTCTTTAAATTTTCAATAACCTTGCAATTATAATTCCTCAGACCAGATTTTTGCATTTTATTCCTCCTTTCAATGATATCTTTCTCTCTAAAAACAAATAATAAATAAGTGAGAAAAACATCCTTAAGTGAGAATAAGTATGTTTTTGAGTTATGAGCTCCCGAAGATTTGCTATAAATTTTCGCTCTTTTTCTTAAGAAAATCAAGATAACATTATTATGATAACCTAACTTTGTACTTTTATTGTTTATTACTACATGAAGACTCCCTAAACAAGGCATTTAAAGCCCATGTTTACTAATACTTGTGGTGTAAGGATGTCATGAGATGCCAGCGGTCTCTCATTGTTGCCAGAGTTTTAGTTAGAATGTTCCAGCTTTGTACTCTATTTCATGTTTTCCTCTCTTTTTGGTTCTTTTTTGTTGCTCTCTGTTTACTTTTTGTTCTATCTTTGACCTTAGGTAACACTGGCCTTGCTATAAAGTTCACGAGGACATTGTGAAAACACAATGTACATACGAAATGCAAGTAACCAAACACACATGCAACATAACTTCTATACGTCTTTGGAAACTCTGGCTGTTCTTCTCATAGTTCATATTTTGCATTCCCTTACCCTCTACCAATGCCTTCCATATCTGTCAGATGTACAAGATTTCAAAATATAAGTGAAAAAAATTGCTATATATGGGCAAAATATAAACACGCGAAGACGATTCTGTCAAACTCAGTCAAGCAGACAATGCAGTAAAGATGAAGTCATCATTTAAAGTCCACTTTATCTACATTAATTGTAAAAATAATTGGCTGAAACTTCTGGGGAGCATATACGATATTTTTCTGCATACATAGAAACAATAATAGGATAATTCAATTCCTGAAAGTTATGTCAAAACACCATAACGGACTGTCCCCTTAATCAATTTGCATTTAAATTGTGCTCTATTGTATCTTATATACAACAAGGATAAAATATATGCTAATCTTCCCAAAACATAACAGACATTAAAGGTTTAAAGGCCGCTCATGAATGGCATAGGCAAGGGAGTGACATTGCCGTATCGAGCAGGACAATGCCCTAGAGACTGACCATATATACATATGGTCAGTGCCTAAGCCCCCTCTCCACCAAAGCTAGGACCATGGAGGGCCAGGCAATGGCTGCTGATGACTCAGCAGATAGACCAATAGACTCCCCCAAACCCCCAATCCTTAGCTCACAAGGAAGGTGAGGTTGCAGCGACTAAAGAAACTAACGAGTTTGAGCAGGACTCGAACCTCAGTCTGGCGTTCACCAGTCAGGGACGTTATCACAACAACCACCACAACCTATGTCATATTTGTTACTCACCATGGAAGATGACTCAATATAAAATAACTAATAGAAATGCTTTAAATACCTTTTCATCCCTTTCCTGGGCAATAACTTTTGCCAAGGAAATTGCTGAAATTCTTCTGGGTTGTGAAATAAGAATATTACAATCAGATCCTCTTCCTTCCTTTATCCACTTGTCTAAAATCATCTGAGGAACCTAAATATAATAAAAGAGAAAGAAATTTGATAAGATTTAAAAAAACAAGTCATTTAATTTAATAACTAAAATGGGGATTTTTGACAAAGGAAGACCCTATCTTTTATAAATAACTTTATGTCTTTAATAATCCCAATCATTAGCTAACTACAACACTACATTTATGGAAAGATCTGAAATGATTTTAAGGTAAACTGTTAATCAAGTATACTTCTTTCATTATTCTAGAAGTAATTGATTAATGATTTAATTACAGTCAGACCTTTAACATTTCTGGATTTGACATGTGCACATTTCATTATTAGAGGGAAGGACATAAAATTCCACATCATGGGTATTTATTCACAATTATATAACACCAAATACAGAACCAGCCATGATAGATTAAACAAAAAAAATTATAGTATCACACAAGGCTAAGAATTTCACATATATAACATTGTCTCAACTTACTTTCCCATGTTACTTCCCTGAGAATGAAATGCTTTATTTGGTGTTATAAAATACAATGTTTTCATGTTTGATTTTCAAATACAACACAACAAACTGTTATACAAACTGTATAACAGGGGAAATTAAGTTGAGACTGATGTTACTTTTAATGTGAATTTTCAAGCCCTTTTGTAATAAGTTTCATATTTTCTGTTATTTAAATATGAATACTATTACTGTAACTTATTCAGTTCTGCTCATAGCTGAGATACACAAGTATTTCTTAGTTATATAGGGAAATAGAGAACAAGAAATGTCATTAAGGGTGCAGAAAGTATTTTTTTCTAATTTTCTTGTACTACCTAATTCCTGGGAATTTTCTGGTCTGACTATTACAGAATATATAACCCTACCATTCAATCATTTAGAATTTCCCTAAATGAGCAGTGGTTATTAGGACTTGCTCCTATTCCAGAGCGATGAACACTTTTTATGACTTTGTCTATTAAAGCAGCATATCCATTAGCACAGAAAATAGTGCATGTAAGTGCATCAAAAAGTTGTTAATGTACATCTGTAAAACAAGTAAATAATAACATAATGTACTTGAAAGATGGGTAAATATATAAAAGATACTTTTACAAATGCAAAACAAAAATTCTGTAATAAGAGATAATGCATAAATGTTACAACATTCTTGGATTTCCATCCACTGTCACATATGCACAACAATTTGGAATACAACCATAAATTGAATAGGGTTATTCTATGGAACATTCAGCAAATCATTAACAAACCTGTGTACTTTTACCACATCCAGTGTCTCCTGCCACAACTACAACTTGATAGGCGTCCAGTGCTTTTTCAAGATTGTCCCTAGAATACAAATAACATGAAGTCAGCAGAAGTATTAATTGATAAAGGAAAAAAATAAATAAAGACTTAGAGCATTGAATTTTTTCTCCATTGTAAGCAAATAAACAGCAACATGAATCATAAGCATGTTTTGATCGGTCTGAATAGAAATTCTAAAATGAACAAAAATACTGCCTGAATTCCCATTAAGTCTATGTCTGCCTCTACAGTCTTTCTCCATTGTTTCTGGATCTTTCCAGAGTTCAACAACCATTCAATTCCAAATCTACTATTAACACTCTTAAATTAATACCCCTCCACCATTCTATTAGATCGAAATTTTGGGAATCTCTTTTTTATTATGAGAACCAAATACAAACAAATCTCCATTTTCTAGTTCATATGGTGCATTTCTAAGACTTTTCTATTTTCATTCATTAGTTATTGCCGCTACGTAACATTAACATGAGTAGGTTGACAAATGACATCATTGTGCACAGTAGAAAGATTAGCAAATTGTAATCAATCATGGCTCATCAATATTCAAATACGTATATATCAAATATCATTGCTACCCCTTGATAGATCAGCCACTTCTACAGAATTTCAATATAAAATAAAGTCTTTCACACTAATTCTTATATTTTTTTATGAACATTTCTATAGATTATCTACAGTATATGTTTTTCTGATCATTTTCAACAGTTCTTTACATTTCTTAAATAATTTCAAGCATTGAAAAGATATTCTGATCACATCATGAAAATATTGATTCTTTCTTTAACATAAGGCAACAAACCATTTGTTCATATTTGTTATAGCTTGGCCATACAGAGGCACAAAAACTATTTCTCGACAGAGCGCCAATTTCCCCCCCCCCCCCCCCCTGCCAAACCGAAGAACCTGATAGCACATTTGTCAAAGGTGGGATCACAAGAAGGTTAACATAATTTAAAAAATCTTTTTCTAAATTTCATTAAATGGAAAGATCTAAAACTATTACATAATACCTTACAAAACACTGGAATCTTGACAAGATTACTCACTTGTAATCCAGCATTGGGAGACGAGTGCTAAACTTAGACTGAGTCGGCGATCCTGTCTTCCAATTAAGACGTTCTAATAACTCTCTACTTCGACTATGCCTGGAATCTGGATTGACCACATATTCCCTTCCAGTTAATAGATCCAGTACGAAACTACTATTTTTGCCCAATTCTTCATCTAAATCTGAGTTATCTGAAAGAAAAAAAAAGAAAAAAATATATAAATAAATTTCATAGTAATAAATCTATTACTGTATTTCAATGCTTCAAGATTTGAGATGCAAGATTTCATCACTGAAGGAATAAGAAAGTAAATTACTATACAAATTCATGCAAGCCAAAGCCAAAGGAGGAAGCAGACTATGCAGCATATCCTCCAATATTGGACAAAAACCCCAAAAAATGTATTTGTTATTTATCTGTAATGGATTTAATTTCCCTTATCATACAGTATTACAGATACTGTATTATGCCATAACAGCGTTAGAAAAATTACATAACTACTTACAGTCTATTTGCATTGATACAGTAAGATACACACGTGAGCATTGGCCATTACAAAAAATGCAAGGGTGGTAAAGCAATAACTCCTAGTAGAAAAAATAACTTTTAAGTTTATCTTACTAAAAAGGAGAACATTCTTCCAATGAAACATCCCTTACACAACTAGCCTTCCCTATTATGAAGTTCCTTCTGGAGAGCAATTTATTCCTCTACCCACTCTATCTTTCAGGCTCTCTCAATATATTAGTGGATGGCTTACCCAGACAGACAGCTCTGGACACAGAAAGGACCTTGGATCTGGGTTCCTTCCAAAAGATCCTAGAATTGGTTCCAACTTTCCAAGTAGACCTTTTTGCAACTAAAGACAACCTTCTGTTTGTAATGAAAGAAAACCACAAGTCTCCACTTTAAATAGCTCCAAATGTGGATTCTCAGGCAGTTGAAAGATACCTTGAATCTGGATTGGAACAGATGGTCCTCAATTTATCTATTCCCTCTGAATTTGACTTAGAATTGAATAACCTTCAGGAGTTTTCATGGATAGCTGTGCTGGAAGCTCCACATTGGCTGAATTGCCTGTGATATCCAATGCTTCAGCATCTAAGACCCAGGTTACACCATCTTCAGTCAGCAGAGCTGAATCAAAAAGTAGGGAGTCTGAATATCTTTACAGTACTTCCTCCTTTCTGTCCTAACACCTTCACACTTAGATTTTTTCTTCCATATAAACAGTAGTGCTATATCATCCAGACCCTTTCTCAGAATCATAATGACAAGTATCCAGCTTCTTGGCTTCCCTTCTGGTCCACCACCTCTTTGAGGATAGAAAGCTTAAGCCATCATTAATCTTGTCATACAAATTTTGTCGTAGATTTACTCAGAAATGTTTCAGAAGGTTACCAAGTCTTTTGCCTTAAAACAGCCATCTTCACCAATCCCCTTAGTATCCTAGTCTTTTGGTAGAGTACTCATCCTTCTGGAAAACTTAGATAATTCCTCCATGTCCATTAAACAGTTATTACAAAAAGCTACCTTCTGATAGTTACAGTCTACGGAGCAAGAATCAGGGACCTTGCAGCATCAAGGAGAAAACAGGCGTTTATCACCATCATTTCTAACCGTCTCCTAATTCTGACACCGAGTGTTCTGTTTTTAGCAAAAAAAAAAAAAAATTCAGAAAGCAGTCTGTTTCAAAATACCTGGCCAAACACGCTCCTTTCAACATGGGCTATCCGTATTCAAATGACCTTCCTTAGTAAGAAAACTGGTTCTCTTTTCACCCCCCAAAACCAACGTAAGAATAATTACTTCCTTGTTAGCATTCTTCAACAATATGTAATTTACAGATATCTAGAGGTTTACAGGTTGGACATAGGGTGTTTATAAGACACTACCTGAAACAAATCCTAGTGGTGCATTTGGTTAGGCTATTACCTTCAGTTAAGTAACATTTGAGCTTTGGATAAAGGCACAATGAAATAGAATTGAATTTAAAACAATAAAAATGCTTGTTAGCCAACAAATTAAGAGTGAATTTCATAGAAAAATGTATCCGTTAGCTTTACCTTAATATATAAATCTGCTTTAGTGCAAAATTAGCACAAAACAAGTCGGGAATATCAAACGCATCATACAGAACATTAAAATTTGTAATCAATGAAACCTCTGACCTTTGAATGAGCCACCTTAACATTCACGATATTATAAAACAATAGTAGAGACAGTGAAAGATGGAAATGGAAGGTTGTTAAAAGGAGAGGAGGCAAGGAAAAGGTGGGCGGAATATTTTGAAAGTTTACTGAATGTTGAAGATAATATGGAGGCAGATATAATTGCTGTTCCAGGTGTTGAGGTGCCAGTGATGGGAGATGAGAATGAGAAAGATTACAATAGAGGAAGTGAAGAGAGCACTAGATGAAACGAGAGTAAGAAAAGCGTCGGGTATGGATGGTGTGAGAGCTGAGATATTGAAGGAAAGGGGTGTGACTGTACTTGAAAGGTTGATGAGATTGTTTAATATGAGTTTTGTGTTGTCAATGGTACCAGTAGATTGGGTTTGTGAATGTATTGTACCACTATATAAGGGTAAGGGAGATGTGCATGAGTGTTGTAATTCAGGAGGTATTAGTTTGTTGAGTGTAGTTGGAAAAGTGTATGGTAGAGTAATGATTAATAGGATTAGGGATAAAACAGAGAATGCTATCTTAGAAATACAGGGTGGTTTTAGAAGAGGTAGGGGTTGTATGAATCAGATTTTTACAGTTAGGCAGATATGCGAGAACTATTTAGCAAAAGGTAAGGTGGTGTATGTTGCGTTTATGGATCTGGAGAAAGTGTATGATAGAGTTGATCGGGAAGCAATGTGGAATGTGATGAGGTTATAAGGAGTTAGTGGAAGGTTGTTGCAAGCAGTGAAAAATTTCTACAAAGGTAGTAAAGCTTGTGTTACAATAGGAAATGAAGTGAGTGATTGGTTTCCGGTGAGAGTGGGGCTGAGACAGGGATGTGTGATGTCGCCGTGGTTGTTTAACTTGTATGTTGATGGAGTGGTGAGAGAGGTGAATGCTCGAGTGCTTGGACGAGGATTAAAACTGGTAGACAAGAATGACCATGAATGGGAGGTAAATCAGTTGTTGTTTGCGGATGATACTGTACTGGTTGCAGACGCGGAAGAGAAGCTTGGCCGATTAGTGACAGAATTTGGAAGGGTGTGTGAGAGAAGGAAGTTGAGAGTTAATGTGGGTAAGAGTAAGGTCATGAGATGTACGAGAAGGGAAGGTGGTGCGAGGTTGAATGTCATGTTGAATGGAGAGTTACTTGAGGAGGTGGATCAGTTTAAGTACATGGGGTCTGTTGTTGCAGCAAATGGTGGAGTGGAAGCAGATGTATGTCAGAGAGTGAATGAAGGTTGCAAAGTGTTGGGGGCAGTTAAGGGAGTAGTAAAAAATAGAGGGTTGGGCATGAATGTAAAGAGAGTTCTATATGAGAAAGTGATTGTACTAACTGTGATGTATGGATCGGAGTTTTGGGGAATGAAAGTGACGGAGAGACAGAAATTGAATGCGTTTGAGATGAAGTGTCTAAGGAGTATGGCTGGTGTATCTCGAGTAGATAGGGTTAGGAACGAAGTGGTGAGGGTGAGAACGGGTGTAAGAAATGAGTTAGCAGCTAGAGTGGATATGAATGTGTTGAGGTGGTTTGGCCATGTTGAGAGAATGGAAAATATGTTATTTTCATAAGTAAAATAAATTTTTGAATATACTTACCCGGTGATCATATAGCTGTCAGCTCTGCTGCCCGACAGAAAAACCTAAGGACAAAATACGCCAGCGATCGCTATACAGGTGGGGGTGTACATCAACAGCGCCATCTGTCGAGCAGGTACTCAAGTACTCCATGTCAACACAGAACCAATTTTCTCCTCTGCCCACTGGGTCTCTATTGGGGAGGAAGGGAGGGTCCTTTAATTTATGATCACCGGGTAAGTATATTCAAAAATTTATTTTACTAAGGAAAATAACATTTTTCAATATTAAACTTAGCCGGTGATCATATAGCTGATTCACACCCAGGGGGGTGGGTAGAGACCAGCATTACATGTTGACATTATTATGAGCTAAGTATTTTGTATTTCATTTTAGCAGTTATTCAAAATAACAAACATAAAATCAATTAGTACCTGGTAAGGAAGTCGACTTGAACAATTACTCTGCCTTTTTAAGTACGTCTTCCTTACTGAGCCTCGCGATCCTCATAGGATGCTGAGCGACTCCTAGGAGCTGAAGTATGAAGGGTTGCAACCCATACTAAAGGACCTCATCAAAACCTCTAATCTAGGCGCTTCTCAAGAAAAGACTTTGACCACCCGCCAAATCAAGTAGGATGCGAAAGGCTTCTTAGCCTTCCGGACAACCCAAAAACTATAATAAAACATTTCAAGAGAAAGATTGAAAAAAGGTTATGGAATTAGGGAATTGTAGTGGTTGAGCCCTCACCCACTACTGCACTCGTTGCTACGAATGGTCCCAGAGTGTAGCAGTTCTCGTAAAGAGACTGGACATTCTTAAGATAAAAAGACGCGAACACTGATTTGCTTTTCCAATAGGTTGCGTCGAATATACTTTGCAGAGATCTATTTTGTTTAAAGGCCACGGAAGTTGCGACAGTTCTAACTTCGTGTGTCCTTACCTTCAGCAAAGCTTGGTCTTCCTCATTCAGATGGGAATGAGCTTCTCGTATCAACAGTCTGATAAAAAAGGATAAAGCCTTCTTTGACATAGGCAAAGATGGATTCTTAACTGAACACCATAAAGCTTCAGACGGGCCTCGTAAAGGTTTTTAAAATAGAACTTAAGAGCTCTTACAGGACATAAGACTCTTTCTAGCTCATTTCCAACCATACGATAAGTTTGGAATATCGAACGATATTGGTCAAGGCCGAGAAGGCAGCTCGTGTTTGGCTAGAAAACCAAGTTGTAGAACATGTAGCCGTTTCGGATTAGAATCAGATGTTCTTGCTGAAGGCATGAATCTCACTGACTCTTTAAGCTGTGGCTAAGCATATCAGGAAAAGAGTCTTAAAGGTGAGATCTTTCAGGGAGGCTGATTGTAGCGGTTCGAACCTGTCTGACATAAGGAATCTTAGTACCACGTCTAAATTCCAACCAGGTGTAACCAAACGACGCTCCTTCGTGGTCTCAAAAGACTTAAGGAGGTCCTGTAGATCTTTATTGTTGGAAAGATCTAAGCCTCTGTGACGGAAGACTGATGTCAACATGCTTCTGTAACCCTTGATAGTGGGAGCTGAAAGAGATCGTTCTTTCCTCAGATATAAGAGAAAGTCAGCTATTTGAGTTACAGAGGTACTGGTCGAGGATACGGATACTGACTTGCACCAGTTTCGGAAGATTTCCCACTTTGATTGGTAGACTCTAAGGGTGGATGTTCTCCTTGCTCTAGCAATCGCTCTGGTTGCCTCCTTCGAAAAGCCTCTAGCTCTCGAGAGTCTTTCGATAGTCTGAAGGCAGTCAAACGAAGAGCGTGGAGGCCTTGGTGTACCTTCTTTACGCGTGGCTGACGTAGAAGGTCCACCCTTAGGGGAAGTGTTCTGGGAACGTCTACTAGCCATCGAAGTACCTCGGTGAGCCATTTTCTCGCGGGCCAGAGGGAAGCAACTAGCGTCAACCTTGTCCCTTCGTGAGAGGCGAACTTCTGCAGTACCTTGTTGACAATCTTGAACGGAGGGAATGCATATATATCTAGATGTGACCAATCTAGTAGAAAGGCATCTATATGAACTGCTGCTGGGTCCGGGATTGGTGAGCAAAAAATTGGGAGCCTCTTGGTCATCGAGGTTGCGAAGAGATCTATGGTTGGCTGGCCCCAGGTGGCCCAAAGTCTCTTGCATACATCCTTGTGGAGGGTCCATTCTGTTGGAATTATTTGTTCCTTCCGACTGAGACAATCTGCCATGACATTCAAGTTGCCTTGGATGAACCTCGTTACTAGTGAAATATCTAGACCTTTTGACCAGGTGAGGAGGTCCCTTGCGATCTCGTACCATGTCAGAGAGTAGGTCCCTCCTTGCTTGGAGATGTACGCCAAAGCCGTGGTGTTGTCCGAGTTCACCTCCACCACTTTGCCTTGAAGGAGAGACCTAAAGCTTTTCCAGGTCAGACGTACCGCCAGTAGCTTCTTGCAGTAGAAATGCATTGTCCTTTGACTCGAGTTCCATAATCCCGAGCATTCCCTACCGTCTAATGTCGCACCCCAGCCTATGTCCGATGCGTCCGAGAAGAGAACGTGGTTGGGAGTCTGAACAGTCAGGGGAAGACCCTCTCTAAGGTTGATACAGTCCTTTCACCAAGTCAGACCAGACCGGGATCGAGACCGCTTCTAGCGTCTTGTCCTTTTTCCAGTGAAAAGCTAGATGGTATAGAAGAGGACGGAGGTGTAGTCTTCCTAGTGACACAAATTGATCCACGGATGACAGTGTCCCTACCAGACTCATCCACAGCCTGACTGGGCAGCGTTCCTTCTTCAGCATCTTCTGGATGGATAGCTGGGCTGGGGGTTGATCGTCTTGTTCAGCAACGTCCTCATCAGAGGGTTCCTCATCCGAAACTGATGAGGAAACGGCAACGGTGTGGGCAACGTCTGACTCGCTGAATCCGGTCGCACTGGTGGATGCGTGACGGAGCCAGACGCAATATCATGGTACTGCTGCACAGTCTGTGAACTGTCAACAACCATGGGGACGCGAGGAAGTACAGCGTCAACCCGAAACTGTCTAGACTGTCTGGGTTGTGCAGTCAACACCCTACCGGGTTAATGAGGTTGATGCACTGCGTCACAACAAGTCACCTCTGCTGGTTGTTGAACGTCTTCCTAGTGACACACTGAACGTCAACAACCACCTCCGAGCGTCGCTTAACGTCAACGTGCGACTGGCAACCCACACTGGGTCGCATCGGTGGAGGAACCACCTCAACTGGCAGACGCGAGTAGGATACCTCAGCGTCAACAGGGCGCACAACCAACCGGTAGGAAGGTTGTTGGCCAGAAGGTTCTTCTCCGTATTAAGTTCTCTATCAAGGACACAAGCTTGGACTGCATGTCTTGCAGCAAAGCTCATTTAGGGTCTACGGGAGCAGGTGTGGCAACAGACGGGGTTAGCGACTGAAGCGGAACCATTTACCATCCCTGGAAGCCTTGTTATGTGTGACATAATAGTACAGCAAAACTTCAAAGGCTCGACAAAAGTTGGGAAGTTGACCAGTAAACAACTGGAGCGTCTCCTGGCTAGGCGCCTGGGCGAGTCTACCAGAATTGAGAAGTCTACCTGGGCAGAGGCATGAACTCCCAAGCCGAGAACTTCTCTCGTGTCCTATCAGACTCTCGCTCTATAAGCCAGTTAAAAAGAAGGGAAATCAAAAGGCTGTATCCCTAAAACTCCTCCTGGTGCAAAAACCAGTCGCCTAGCCAACGTAACGCTCTCTAGGAGAGCGAGAGAGCACTAGCTTAACAACAACGGCTTCGAAGTAGCTAGGCCTAGTGTAAGTTCTGACGTGAGGCGAACGAGGAGCAGCAGTTACAAGATCCGGACGAAGATCCTTAAAAAATCATCATGATTTAATTAAAGTCCATAGGAGGCTAAGCAGCTTAAGGCTCCTCTCCAAATGACAGAGTCCTCAAAGGAATATCAGTAGGAGGGAGAACAGCACTTTCTCATCTACAGGAACCTTGTCCGAGAAGAGCTAGGTTATCTCAGTGAGGGTCTCACTGGTGCATTAGCAGCAGACCAGAAGGCAACGTTATGTAACTGCTTGACAGTTTGTGAACTGTCAAAAACTGAACTGTCAACCACAACAGGTGCGTGAGGACATACAGCACTGGTGCATTAGCAGCAGACCAGAAGGCAACGTTATGTAACTGCTTGACAGTCTGTGAACTGTCAAAAAACTGAACTGTCAACCACAACAGGTGCGTGAAGACATACAGCACTGGTGCATTAGTAGCAGACCAGAAGGCAACGTCATGTAACTGCTTGACAGTCTGTGAGCTGGCAACAACCAAAGCTGTGTGGGGAAGCCTCAACTCCTGACTGACTAGTCTGCTGCGGGCGAGTGGCGGTAACCACAGTGGGTTGCGGAAGCTGACGCACCGTGTCAAAACACGGCAGCTTAACTCCACCCTCCTGTTGTTGTGGTAGCACACGCACGTCAACGGAGGGTTCCGTGCGTCTGTGAACGTCAGCATGCGTCTGGCAGGGTCGACTGCGCATGGGTGGAGAAGCTCTCACAGCTGGAGTGTGGGAGCAGGCAGCCACAGCGTCTGCTGGGTGCACAACCGTGGTAGGTTGTAGGCTAACGGGTGCAGCGTCAACCTTCTCCGCACGATACTCCTGCAAAAAAGATGCTAACTGTGTCTGCATAGACTGTAGCAAAGACCACTTAGGGTCTACAGCAACAGGTGCGGCAACAGACGGTGTTACTGCCTGTTGCGGTACCGCTTTACCTCTCTTAGGAGGTGTGCAGGCATCGGAAGACTGCAGCGAGTCCGAACTGACCCAGTGGCTACACCTGGGCCGTTGGACTTGCGCGGAAGGGACCGACTTGCACTTAATAAGCTGCGAGACCTTGGTCCAAGGTTTCTTACGAGAAACCTCTTCCGCAGACGAGAAGTAAATGGGCTCTCTCGTCTTTGTGTGGGTGGGGCGATCTTGGGTAGATACGCCCGAAACCACGGAGGGAAAAAACGTCTGTTCGTTGATCAAGGCCTGACGAACCCATAAGTCGTTCGACATTACTTCTCCCTTGGGCTTGGGAGCTTGCAAGAGGTCCCGGACTAGGTGAACGACAGGCACGAACAGACGAACCCTCGGACGCAACACTGTAACACTTTGCGCATATCACTTTATCACTTCGATTTTCTGTTATGCACTTATTTCACTGAAATCGAAACTTTTACTGATTTCTACCTGAAACACGCAATCCTACCCTTCATTAAAAGGTAGTAATTGCGAAAACAGTCGTATAATGCAACAGAAAACATATATAAAGATAAAGAATTCAGTGGCTGGGAAAGAGACTAAACACTAGTTCAAATAAACTACGTTTACAATCTCTCACCGCACATAGCCTGGGAACAAGAATAAAACCCTAGAAACGTTTTACCTTCTTCCCCGTACAGCGACTAGGGAGGAGAGTAAAACGAGAACAACGTTACCCGCTTGAACGAAACATTTTTTCTCCTCTCTCTCCCTCCGTCTCTATCTCTCTCTCTCTTTCTCTCTTGATTTCGCACCTGAGAGAAGAGCCCAATTATATATCGTCAAAACATGTTATTTGCTAAAGGAAAAAACTGAAAGGTTTTCCAAATAAAAAGTTCCTTTAATTTAGAATTTAAACCATTTAAGCTAAGAAAGAATGAACGAAACGCCAGAATCGGTTTACTCTTACTGCAAAGTGAAACCGTGATACACTCTCTCTCTATCGTAACGATAGAGCGCATGTTGAACGTCCTGAACATCAACAACTGCGTAGACTAAAAAACTAAACGTTAGTTCATCTTTGAAAACAGTACGAGAATATCAAAGAAATTCTTTCATAAAACATTAAATTTAAAAAGTTTTAAATTCTTTAAAGGTTAAATACGATATAACGGGCTCAACGTTGATTAACTTCGGTTCCAAGTTAGGACCGCCTACTATCAGGAAAGGTCGCATATAAACAAAACATAAAAATTTATTTTTATATGTTTATAATAAATGGAAAGTTAATCGAAGAGGCCTAATAAAGGCGGAGAGATATAAAATATATAGATCTATAACGTGTTAAGCAAAATTACTAAAAACCTAAACACACTTCCGTCTAAGGGAAGGGTCGGCCATTTAAAAGTGAAAGAGAGTCCATACTCTCTTTGTCACCATAATTAAATCTATCCAAAACGAGTTCAAGTTTTGAAATGAAGATAAAACCCCTGCATAGCGAAAGCTCAAAACTGGAATAGTGTACTTCACCAAATAGTTGTGAAAACAAATCCAGTTAGTAACAGCGTATTTAGTAGGTCTTGCCGGTGGCACGACAGAGAGAAAATTGGTTCTGTGTTGACATGGAGTACTTGAGTACCTGCTCGACAGATGGCGCTGTTGATGTACACCCCCACCTGTATAGCGATCGCTGGCGTATTTTGTCCTTAGGTTTTTCTGTCGGGCAGCAGAGCTGACAGCTATATGATCACCGGCTAAGTTTAATATTGAAAAGGGAGAAGTACAAGAGGAAGGCCAAGGTTTGGGTGGATGGATGGAGCGAAGAAAGCTCTGGGTGATAGGAGGATAGATGTGAGAGAGTCAAGAGAGCGTGCTAGAAATAGGAATGAATGGCGAGCGATTGTGACGCAGTTCCGGTAGGCCCTGCTGCTTCCTCCGGTGCCTTAGATGACCACGGAGGTAGCAGCAGTAGGGGATTCAGCATTATGAAGCTTCATCTGTGGTGGATAACGGGGGAAGGTGGGCTGTGGCACCCTAGCAGTACCAGCTGAACTCGGTTGAGTCCCTTGTCAGGCTGGGAGAAACATAGAGAGTAGAGGTCCCCTTTTTGTTTTGTTTCATTTGTTGATGTCAGCTACCCCCCAAAATTGGGGGAAGTGCCATGGTATATGTATGTATGTATAAAACACTGGCTTATTGTCTTGTCATTGTACAGTAGAACTAATACAAATCCCAAATCTTGTGTTACCACAATTCTCTTTATATTGCTATTATCTTTTGGTGTTTAGGAACTGAAAAATAAAAACAAAGCATTTTGAATCTCGGTCAAATCATCTTTAAGATTTCAAGAATCAAAACACTTTAACATATCTATTATCGTATTACGTACTTGGTTTATGTTGGCAATTACTTCCTGGCTATTATCTGCTAAAGAACCCATTTCTAGGCTAGCCTAAAATTGTGATAAACGGTGTCTATCAAAATTGTTATTACTATTTCTAGATAATTAATCCCCACCATTTAATATCTTAATTTTCCTCTAAAATTCATATCTTTAGTCTCTACAAAAATTATCAAAAGAAAGAAACCAGGCTAAACATATCTGATACTGTAGAGAGAAATCTTTACCTTTACAAAGCAAACAACCTGATAGCAGACACGATCCCAATAAAATCTTTTTTTTTCCCTCAACACATTGCACTAAACTTTGCCTTTGATTTAAGGGAAGAAATTCTTAAAATTATCCTGATTTTCTACATAAATCGCCATCTTACACAGACCAAATCAGATACATCAGACATAGATGATCAAACAAAATAAATAAGGCAGTCATGAGAACCAAACAGGGCTGCCAACAACTAACAATGTTAGTAATACTAATCCCGAAGCTAGTAGAATACCTTTCCTGGTAACAGTTCAGGCATCAGCAGGAATAGAAAGCACGTTCAAGGAAGAGTTAAGGGCGATATTAAAATCTACTTCAAATCAGGTCAGCAAAGTTGTACTTCAAGATAAAAGTAATCAAAGTGAATTTCAAGTAAGAATCACTGAAATTATAATAATGACAATATTAGCATTCTTAAAACAAACAGATTTACTGAACCATACATACCAGAAGAGGGTTCCAAAGGAGCACCTCCAGGAATCTCTTCATCCTCTGAATCTTCTTGGTGACTCATTGGAATAAAAGTAACTTCATTTCTTTCTTCTAAATAGGGCTTTACTGCCTGTAAACAACAAGGGAAAAGCATTAGCCTCCATAATAATTGTGTTATCTATTCATTTACATTAAAATGTATTGCAGATTTCAAAAGGTAGTAGTGTAGTTTGACAACTTTGGCAGGGTTAGATTCAAAATACGTTCAACCTAAAGATTTTGTTTATTCTCTACACTAGTTCATTGTTAGTTTTTAGTGTGGTTGCTAAATTTTTTTAAATAATTGTTAATCCAGGGACTTAAAGAAGGAACACACACTGAAGGAAGGGTTAATTCGTAATGAGTTTTCTCATTTCAGCAGATCGTTAGCTCTCTCTGTCTATTCTAATTCATCACCAAATCATATGTGAATATAAGGCCTGTAATTTTAATTCATATGAACGGGTTGATTTTTCTTCTATCCCATTTACAAGATATCTCTATGGCAACCCATATTTTATATGCTCTATATGACCAAAATAATTTACATACAGAGTACTGAAAAGAAACTTATAACTAAAGACAATAATTCTATTACTGCATTGATGCAAAAAAAAAAACTTCAACACAGTTATGATTATTTATATTGAAATTTTTCAATTTCCATTACTAGAAGTATTTAGCAATTGTTACTTATAGTATAAAAGTTACAAACATCCTAGAGCTTATAGTTACCTCGCTTTACTGTAAAAACATGATGAAAAATTAAAACTAATCTTTTTTGAGAGAATAATATTCAATCTAAATTCTAAACCTTCAAGGAATTGTGTATGCTGTACAATATATTTTCACTGATTATTTTCTTGGTATGGAATTGTATCAATGACTTTCTGGGGAGAAAACTAAAAGCAAAATACAGTAAAAAACTAGAATAACACTTTACAATTGAAATACATGTTTAATATGCAATAACAAAATATTGATTCAAACAATGAACAACATACAGTACTTAATATTGCCTATGAAACATACAATACATTAATATTAAAGATCTTACCTCCGCACTTTAGAAGAAATCTTTTCTTAAAAGGAAATAACATTATCACAAGACTTCTAAATGACCAAAAGCTTACTAACCTCTTCAAATTCATCTAACAGTTTCCACCCTTGCTCCATGAGATGAGACGGCACTGTTATAACTGGTGGACGAGACCACTCGTCGAGGAGCTTCTGTTTTTCTTCTTTAGAAACTGTAATCGGATGGCCATTCAAGGTTATGAGACTCTCTGAAAAAAATCAAAAAGTCAAGACTGAAATAAATACAATTATCGTCTTTCTCCACATCACAAATTTACAGAATTTACAAATTTACATATAAAAATGACAAATTTGTAGATAATTTGTATTTTACCTAACTATACAAACCTTAGCTATTTAATAGGGGTATTACTTTCGGCGTAGCTGAAATGACAAGCCATTAATATTTAATGAGGGTTTACTACCCACACCGCTAGTTAGCGGGGGGTAGGGGAGGGTAGCTTGCTAAACCCCCCTCACACACCTGTGCTTGAACTCACTTTGCTTGGAGGTAGGACTTCAAGGGGGATAGGGCTGGCGGGCAAGTTTGGTTAAATAGCTAAGGTTTGTATAGTTAGGGTATAGTGAGGAAAAATACAAATTATCTACGAATTTGTCATTTGTTCCGTAACTGGATTACAAACCACGCTATTTAATAGGGGTGACTCACCCATTAGGAAGGGTGGACGTCTCAGCCAGTTCTGGCTTTTTTGGCTTTGCCCGGGGGCTCGTTATTTGAGTGTGTAAGCACCCAAGAAATAAGGAGTCCCTGCACCTCGTTAGAACCTTGCTACGCAAGGACTGCGGCCTACGCAAGCTGTGTGTGAAGATATGAAGTGTGACTCGTCCTAGGAAGTTGTTCTGAAATTCTTTAGATGGAAACTCGTAGACTAGGACTTTCCCAATACCACCTCGTCAGTGTATGGGGACGTAACAGTATTAACTTGATACTAGGAACACAAGGGAGCATGGTTTACCTGCAGTGGTTTGAGGTCAGCTATGCAGAGAACCCAGGATGCTGCTTTCACCAAGAGAGGGGATGATGAAGAAAAGAATAAGGGCGTCAAACCTTTTCACTCATGCAGACTAAAAACTGGGTAACAATGCCCTCAACCTTCTGCTACTTGTCCAATAAGGAGCTTGAGGTTTTAAACCAGCTGTTGTGCAGCCACCACAGGGCCTATAGAGAACGTATCGAGCCTCCTGTGGGTCACGTCTTGCAGGTAGTGGGCTGTGAACGTTGTTTGACGCTTCCACACCCCAGCTTGAAGAACCTGCTTCACAGAGAAATTTCTTTTGAAGGCCAAGGACGTAGCTATGCCCATGACATCATGTGCTCTAGGGAGACGAGACGGAGGAGGATCTGAATTCAAGGACAGATCAATGACCCTATGAATCCATGCAGAGATGGTGTTCTTGGTGACCATCCTCTTAGTCCTTCCTGTGCTGACGGATAGTGCTGGCACATGAGGACGGACTGCAGCTGTTCTTTTGAGGTATAGCCTCAAACTCCTTACTAGGCATAGTAAGAGATGGTCAGGGTCATCTGTTACAGAATGGAGACTAGAAATCCGGAAGGAGTCGAATCAAGGATCCACAACTCCAGGACTCTGAGTCTTAGCAATAAACTCAGGGACAAAGCTGAACGTTACCTCCCCCCCTCCCCTTGAATGGGCGATGTCCTACGAGAGACCATGAAGTTCGCCGACTCGCTTGGCCGAGGCCAAAGCTAACAGGAACACCGTCTTCCAGGTTAGGTGGCGATCTGATGCCTGGTGTAATGGTTCATAGGGAGGTCTCTTAAGAGACCTGAGAACTCGAACCACGTTCCATGGGGGAGGTCTCACTTCCGACTGAGGGCAGGTAAGTTCATAACTATGTATGAGTAGAGAAAGTTCTAGCGATGAAGAAATGTCCAGTCCTTTCAGCCTGAAAGCTAGACTTAGGGCTGAGCGATAGCCTTTCACCCCCGAGACTGAAAGGCGCATTTCTTCCCTAAAATACGCGAAGAACTCCGCTATTGTTGGAATAGTGGCATCGAGTGGAGAGAGACCCCTTCCACGACACCAACCACAGAGGACTTTCCACTTTGACTGGTAGACAGCTGCAGATGACTTTCGCATGTGTCCAGACATCCTGACAGCAACTAGTTGCGAAAATCCTATCTCAGAGAGGAGATGCTGGATAGTCTCCATGCGTGAAGTCGTAACAAAGCTACGGCTTTGTGGAAGATGATGGCATGTGGTTGTTGGAGCAGATTGTGTCATGGAGGGAGTTCTCTTGGTAGCTCCGTTAGGAGTTGCAGAAGGTCCGGGAACCATTCTGCGTGATGCCATAGTGGAGCTATGAGGGTCATTGAAAGATTGACCAATGTTCTGGTCTTGTTGAGCACCCTCCTCATCAGACAGAACGGGGGAAAGCGTAAACGTCGATGTTGTCCCACCGTTGTTGGAAAGCATCTTGCCAGAGAGCCTTGGGGTCTGGGACTGGGGAGCAGTACAGCGGGAGCCTGAAGTTCAGGGCCATTGCGAAAAGATCCACAGTCAGAGAACCCCACAAAGTCAGGACTTTGTCGGCTACTTGATGATCCAAAGACCACTCGGTACTCACTATCTGAGACAGTCTGCTCAGATTGTCAGCGAGCACATTCCTTTTGCCTGGAATGAAGCGTGCCTATAGTGGTATCAAGTGGATTTAGGCCCATCTCAGTATCTCTACTGCTAGATGGGATAGCTGCTGCGAAAAAGTACCTCCTTGTTTGTTGATGTAGGCCACTACTGTGGTGTTGTCGCTAATCACCACCAAAGAGTGACTTGCCAGGTACTGTTGGAACTGTTGAAGGGCCAGGAAGATGGCCTTCATCTCTAGGAGATTTATATGGAGATATTTTTCTGACTCTGACCAAAGGCCTGAGGTCGTGTGGTGCAGTACGTGGACCCCCCACCATTTCTTTGATTTCTTTGAAGCCTCCGAAAACAGCATCAAATCCAGGGGGAGGACGAGAAGATCCACTCCTTTTCATAGGGTCTCGTCTGCCACCCACCACTGGAGGTCCGTCAGTTCCGCAGGTCCCATAGGGATCTGGAAGTCCGGGGAATCGTAACCTTGATTCCACAGGGACTTGAGTCGCCACTGGAGGGATCTCATCCTGAGGCTACCGTTGGGAACTAGACGACCCAGCGATGAAAGGTGACCGAGGAGACGTAACCACGATTGGGCTGGAAGTTCTTCTCGTCTGAGAAAAGGACTTGCGACCTTCCTCAGCCTTGCTATCCTGTCGTCTGATGAGAAGGCTTTGTGGAGATTGATGTCTATATTCATGCCTAGATATACCAGTCTTTGAGTGGGAAGCAGTGAGGACTTCTCAAGATTTACCATGATCCCCAGATCTTGGCAAAGTCTTAGAAGTTTGTCCCAGTGCTGAAGAAGGGATGACACCAAGTCTTCTAGGATTAACCAGTCGTCCAGATAACGGAGGAGACAGATGCCAATCCTGTGTGCCCATAAAGATATTAGGGTGAACATTCTAGTGGAAACCTGTGGTGCTGTGGAGAGACCGAAGCACAGCACCTTGAACTGGTACTTTTCGTTGGATATTGATGCTCGCACAGGGGCGCGTAACGGTGCTCATGTGATGAAGAATACCAGGAATTGCGCGTGGGACACTGATGGCGTGCGCGCGGAAGACTGCTGGTGTGCGTGCGGGCGGCGGGGGACTGCGGGAGCGCGAGGGAGACTGATGGCTCGCAGGAGCGTGGGCGGAAGACTGTAGGCGCACAGGAGCACGCACGGGAGGATGTTGGCACGCGCACACGCGGGAGACTATTCGCGCGTGGGCGCGCAGGATCAGGGCGTCGAGTGCGCAGGCGAGAGCTTGCATGTCCCTGAAGAAGTCGTAGGGCGAGCGCGTGCAGGAGAGATACCCCTGGCATGCGGCCACGCAGTTGAAGGCTGTGCTGCTCGTGGGCGCGCGTCTTGTGGGCGTGTCAGAATGATGGCGCGCAACTGCAGGAGAGGATGGGCGAGGGCACGCGTATCCTCATGAATACGTGCAGGTGAATGCACGTGTCGGCGCGATGGAGAAAGCTGGCGCGTAAGCGAGCGCTAGCGCATGGGAGAGGTCAACTTAGACTTCCCAACAGCGCCCAGATCAGAAGATCGTGGGCGCGCAGGAGAGATGACTGCTGGGCATGGGCGCGGGCGAGCGCTGGCGCGCAGGAGATCATTGGCATGTAGGAGAGCCCTGGCGTACAGGAGGTTCATGGCGCGCAGGTGAGGGTTGGCGCACAGATGGGCGTGGGCGAGTATCTATTTGCTCAGGCAAAGCTTGGCGCGCAGGTGCATAGCGCGTATGGGAAGTATGCGCGCATTGGCGCATACGCCCTTGATGCCCTGTATTAGGGTTAGATGACGAGGCCTGACGAGCGTGGAGGTCAGGATCGTTGGCGCATAGCGCGCATCAGCATCCAAGAAAGGCGACGGCAGGTCGGCAGGTCTGACGGGTGGAAGGTCGACGTGTCCTTTGAAAGGACGACCTTCCACCGAAGGGGATCACCAACGATCCGCAGAAAGGTCCAGGACCAGAGTAGGAACAGTCGGTGATAACGAGGCTCCTCTGCGGAGGACTGCAACGAAGATGTAGAATCAAAGAGGCGCCTCCTCACCGCAGGTGAAGGAAGGCCTCTCTGACGAAGAGGAAGGTGAGCCTTGCGACGAATACGCCCTCTAGGGGCCGTTGGATCAGTAAGCTGACCCTCTGCAGTGCTCCGAAGAGGAGTCTCTGTAAGAGAACTCTCCTAAGGGAGAGAAACACCAGCAGGAGAGACTGTTGGACTTAGTTTTTCCCTCGTTAGATGAACAGGAACGGGAGAAACTAAGCCGTCAGCTACTGTAGGGTTTGAAGAGGCAGAGGTGATGGGTGATACCGCATTGGATACCTCTGACACCACAACGTCGACAATCGACAGAGGATCAACCTCTGCCGGAGGCGACGATTGCTTGACAGCGGCACCCAATTGGATGTAGTCAAGTAAGACTTCCTTGGAGGGCGAACCCTCGAACCTCAAGGAAGACCAAAGCTGAAATAAAGGGATTAGTGACAAATCCTCCCCCGGGGGGGAGAGGTGGAGTTGCTTCGCTAGGGTAAGCAATCCCATCTCTCGAACCCCAAGTTTGGAAAACAGTACAACGGTCTACGCTACCACTCGACAGTCTCTCGAAAGAGACCGACCGAGTGCGAGCTTCGGAGGAGGTTTGAGCAATGGAAGAAGAGGCCTTGGGTTTTTCTCCTTTCAAAGAAACCTTCAAAGGAGAAATATCCTGTTTGGACTTCTTCCGTCGCTGCGAAAACCTCTCCCACTGGGAGGTAGACCACTCCCTATACTTGTCATCTCTATCGCATTGTTAACCTCTACAGGAAGGACAAAGGGCGTGAGGGTCAGTCTCAACCACTGACATGAATGTTCTACATGTGCGGTCGGGTAATCCAGGGCAGGTGCGCATAATAGCAGAGGCCAACTTCACACACAAAACTGTCAAAGAAAAAGCAAAAATGCATTAATGGCTGCCAAAGAGCAGTGAGAATGATAGCGGACACGTCCGACTACCATCCGAGCCAAGGGCAAAGTGAGTTCAAGCACAGGTGTGTGAGGGGGGTAGCAAGCTACCCTCTACTACCCCCGCTAACTAGCGGTGTGGGTAGTAAACCCTCGTTAAATCTTAATGGCTCGTCATTTCAGCTACGCCGAAAGTAACACCCCTATTAAATAGCGTGGTTTGTATTCCAGTTATGGAACAACTATATTGTTAGAAAAGTAAGTTTCCTCATTTATCTTTAATCTGGAATGTTATTCACTCTTTTTGGCGACTCTTCAAATACACCAAATTCCATTTTTAAGTGCTTATCAAATCTTATAAATTCCAAACATCAGTTATAAATAAAACAACAATTTAGTATGACTGATGCATTTTTTAAGGGGCACAATGATGACATAAGGCCTCATTTTGATGTAAAGCAAGAGCGTGAACTTATAATTGAGAGGACTTGCTTCTAATATTGAGATTTTTTATTTGAATGAGAGGATTCATTTCTACATCAACAGGATCTTGAATTATCCTGCGTTTAGGTGATGTCTCTGGAACTCTACTATAGGTGAAGAGAAAGCAGCAGTAGCAGCATATACCAAAAAACTTTCAGCACCAACACTCTTCTTTCTCTCCCAAGAGAGATCACCCACCATAGGAAAAGAAGGGCAGCGGCCATCTTATCCACCAACCTTGCATATGCTAAGTCAGTACGATGATTGTTGGAACCGATGATTCTTCCCACAGTGGAACAACCCTTGGAACTCACTCACTCCTTGCACAAGACCACACAAAGGTAAGAGATGTGAAAATACCTCTACCGAGAACAATGCACTCCCTAGGGTTCTCTGTGCCAACATTTCTTCCAGCTAAAGGACAACAAGGCACAAAAATGAGAGGTTCCTGGGACTTGCACTGTTTTTCTCATGGGGAGAGAAACGGTTACACAAACGTAATTCCCATTGATAGAAGTCATTAGCAAAGATGACTAGGCAAAAACACGTTGGGGTGAAAGGAAAAATAAAAGTTTGTTTTTCCTAAGTTGGGTTGCTGAAAACGACACTCACAGGTTAGAGAACACAACGCATGTGAACTCTTCTTCCCATGGAGGGCCACTGAAATCCAAGGGTAACTTCCTTAGGATCACGTACTTATCATCGATGTCATACGCACACACGAAGGGATAGGACAGGAACAAATGTTCTTGACAGCAAATTTACTTTGGAGAAACACACTAGGTCTGTTTCTTCTTTAATTGCACAAAAAATTAGGTTATTAAGAAAGTCTTTTGAAGATTTTCAGTGATCAATCTATTCTAAAGAAGTGTTTTAATTCTTTAGTTCTACCTTGTTTCGAGTATTGTTCTCCTGTCTAGTCTTCAGTTGCTGATTCTTATCTTAATTTGTTGAACAGGAACTTAAGGTCTATTAAATTTCTTATTCCTGATCTAGATACTAATCTTTAACACCGTCGTTCAATTAGTTCATTATGCATGTTGCATAAGGATTTTTATAATTCTGATCACCCTTTACATTCAGATCATCCAGGAAAGTTCCATCCTGTTCATAATACTAGACATGCAGTTAATTCTAATAGTCAGGCCTTCTCCATTATGAGGTTCAATACTACACAGTACTTTAGAAGTTTTATTCCAGCTGTGACCAAGTTGTGGAATGATCTTCCTAATCGGGTACAGTAGTTGAATCAATAGAACTTAAAAAGTTCAATCTTGCAGCAAATGTTTTTATGTTGAACAAGTTGACACAAGTTCTTTTATAGTCTATATATGAATTATCTGTTTTAATGTTTTTTTAAATATTTTATTTTAATTTTTCCTCACTTCTAATTTATTTTCTTGTTTGCTTTCCTCACTGGGCTATTTTTGGAACCCTTGGGCTTATAGCATCTTGCATTTCCAACTAGGGTTGTAGCTTGGCTAGTAATAATAATAATAATAATAATAATAATAATAATAATAATAATAATAATATTGGCAGGTAAACAGGAAATTATAACAAAAACAGTTGATCGAAATCACAGCATACCCTTGCCTCTAAAATCCCTCGAACAAAATTGCAAGGACCTATTTCAAACAGAGAAAAATTAAAAGACTAAATCAACCAGATGCAGACACTCAATAGTAAATCCGTACTCACAGGCTGCCAAAGTTAAATTGGAGGTTGCTCTACCTGTCAGGTGAGTGAGGCTCCTGCCACCTAGTGACCAACAATGTATGTCTTGTTAAAAGCCTAACAATCATTCCAGCTTTATTGAAGTTATCCATCTATTAAAGGTCAATGGTTTGCATTACATGTAGGAACAGAGAAGACTGAGGTTAATCTGTCTATCTACCATGGCACTTCCCAACTTTTGGGGGTAAGCCAATATATAAAAAAAAAAAAAAAAAAAAAAAAAAAAGGTAAAATAAAAGGAATTTTTCTTCCCTTCTCTTCATACCTTCCGGCCCGACGAGGGATTCAGTTGAGTTTGGTTAGTACTACTAAGGTGCCATACTGAATCCCATAATGCCACTACCTCATTGGTCACCAAGGCAACCGGAGGAAGCAGCAGGGTCTATCGGAGCTGAGTCACAATCGCTCGTCATTCATTCCTATTTCTAGATGTAAATAGTATGATGTAAATAAAATTATTGAAGAATGATAACAAGATCAGTCTTCAAGTAGTGCCTAATTTCATATACATGACGGTTGTCACTACTCAATCTTCTAATACTTCAAACCTCAACAGAATGGGGAAAAGGCTTGTTATATTCCCTGAAGGACATACCGAGTTGGAAAATCTTTCACTAACTGCAGTGAAGAGATAAGAGAAGGTAAACTCAATATTCTGTGATTACAAAGAAATAAAATGCTTTAAAACCCGTAACCACGAGGCAACTTTCATCTGGTTGAGACATCTGATGTGGATGGAAAATGCAGTCATATCTGATAAATTTTACGGCAGAGAACTTCAAGTTAATCACTCAATCACAACAAATAAAAAACATTTAAGAGATTTTAAAGTCAACAAGGAGACTCCTGGAAATAAAAATTGCTGATTATAATCTCGGGGGTTATAATAACCGTGTTTCAAAATAAAATAAGTAGTAAATATGAGCATAACAACAAACAACATCTCATTAATTAGCTTGATTTTTCATGTGGATAAACCACACATTGGAAGTAAAGTACCTGTACTTACCATCATATAGATACTCCAATCCTTTTACCATTGCATTCAGTTCTGCAGTCTTCTTTCCAAATCCATAGCCAGTGAAGTTCATAGGTTTGGGCCAATTAATAGTAAAAATGCTTTGATACACCACCTGGTTTTTTATTCGTCCCATGGCCGACGTTTTATGCTGACAACTGAAAAACAACAAAAGATACTCAGCTTCACAAGACACTTCTAAGCTTGTAAAATCCTGAATCTATAAGCAGAAATAACCTAAATTACAAACCACTGTTTCATTTTGCTGGATGATTAAAACTAATACTCTGTACTAATAAGAAAATATGAATTCTAACCTAAAGTAAAAAGTAGTTCAGCCATAAAAAGATTGGATAAATACTAATCCTTTTGCTTGTTCTTCCATTTTAACAAACTCCAGTAGACATTCTTTAATTCAAAATACCGAAATATGAACATTTAGGAAAGGATGACAAACTGGGAAATTCCAGTGCTGGAAAGGGTTCTCTACCAGTCGGCAGTACTTGATAAATCTTGGCCCTAATTAGCCTATAAAGAATGAGTTTCCTACACAGTACATGCATTCTGTGGTGTCCTGCTTGAAATTTAAATTGTGATAACCAGTTGTAAGCTGATCGTTGTAGAGAATAAACATATAAACTAATTCCGGTTTGGTCTGTCTAAACCATCCTTCAATGGGTCAAGATCATTACAGGTTCCACCATGTGCAGCTGCTGCGTTCCCTTTCACCTACCCTTTGGACCACATGGTATCATTTTGCTGTTAGCAGTTGCCCCCTTATCACAATCGCTCCTTGTTTGTTGTGATTGCAGCCATTTTAGTGCTCGGAGTTTGAAATACCCTATGTGCAAAATTTTAACTCAAATAGAGCTGTTGTAAAACAACAAAACAATTTTTAACATAATTTGTATTTTTACTACCTGTACAAACCTGAGACATTTACAAGGGTTTACTTCTATGTCAATTTTATACGACCAAACAAAAGAAAATGGGATGCTTGGCTGGTAAACTATAATAGGTTACTAAGCTACTAAATTACTGGGCTATATAAGCTCTGCTGTGAACAAATTTTCACTTTACCCTAGTCTAGACTTGTGGGTTGGATGGGGTGGGACCTTTGCATAAATGACTCAGATTTTTAGAGCAGGAAAAATACAATTCGTCTTAAAACTTTATAGTTTATTCCTACGCGGGTACAAACTTCTAAGTCCTTTATATGGAGAGTTTTCCTTAGAGGAAGGAAATCTGTGTTAAGATCAAGCTCCACATCATGAATATGACTCCAAGAAGTCTATTGTAAATTAAAAATCAATAAAGACAGTTCATCTGGCTTGTCAAGGGCCAGCCTGAAGTGTTAAATCCATCTAAGACAAGACCTAGATAGGATGAAGCATTACCAGGTGCAGCTATAAAGAATTGATGTTATTACAATAAAAAAAACAAATTTAAAAAGGTAGTCAAAATTACCTTCACTAGGGAATGATAAGTACTTCTTGGTCCACAGCTTGGGAAAGTAAAGTATGCCCAAGATTGATACACTTTTCATAACTTTACAATGCAGAGAATAATTGATGCCATGACAAATGGTTAAGTGCCCTATCAGAGATTTTATTAGATTATCTGTTCAGCTGAAGCAATAAGACCCAAGGAGAAAGTATCCAGGGGCCTATGAAAAGTCTTTTAAGCAATGGCCTGATAAAGTGGTATGCTTCTTCCAGATCCCTGAACTAAGTGCTTACCGTAGGCTACCAAATGGTTCTTGCATAACACTAGGGTTGTGACAAATCCACAGAAGTCATGTGCTCGAGTGGGAGCCTTGGCGACACTTCTTCCAAGAATTTATATTCTTCCAAGGATTTATATGTTCTCATAATGGTGTCACACAACCATAAGGAAATAGTATTGTTAGATACTTCTGGTTTTGGAAGAGGCCAGTACTCACACACAGATTAGGAATTCTAGGTCTGAGAGAGGCTGCTTTCTTCAGGTATTTACTGACCACTCTTGTGGGTCAGAGTAACATTATCCGGACCATCAATTATGTCCTTACCAGATGAGACCGGGAGTCAAATTTAGAATCAAGTATAGCTGGATTTTGTCTTACAAACTCGGGAACAATAGAGAAGGATAATTCCTTCATCCCTTTAGAATGTGAAGCAAGATAAGATAGATCAAATAATTCACTTAAGCTCTTAGCTGAGGCTAGAGTAAGGAGGAAGATAATCGTCAGGGTGAGATCCCTGTCTAGAACTTTACGTAAAGGTTAATAAGGGGTCATTTTAAGGAACCTAAGAACTTTAATCACATTTCAATAGTGAGGTTCAAGATCCTGAGGAGGGCAGATCTGTTCAAAACTTCTGATAAGAGCAGATAGTTCCCATGAAGAGGAGAGATCAGGTTTCCTTAGTTTAAAAATCTGGATCAAAACTGAGAGGTAGCCTTTCACCCCAGTGACTGAAAGGGATTTCTCATTCCTCAGGTACCTAAAAAATCAGCAATCAGGGGAATAGTGGCTTTGCATGGAGCAATATTCTCCTTTCGACACCAATCACAAAAAGTTGAAAACTTGCCCTGATAAACCGCAGCAGACAACTTTCAGTAAGTTGTTTCACAGTTGGTCATGAAAAACCTTCCTTTCAGTTATGTTGGATAATCTCCGGCTGTGGACTACCCATGGAACTTTCTTACGTGTGGTTGGCACAGTAGGGTTGGCCATCCTGAAAGTTCTCTATGAATTTCTGGGAGATCTAACAAGTCTGGATACCAGTCCATCTGCAGCCACTTAGGGGCTACTAGCATTACTCTGATTTCTCGGGACTCACATATCCTGTTCAGGACCTTACAAATCAGATAGAATGGAAGAAAGGTGCATAAGTCCAGCTCGTCCCAAGGGTACTGGAAGTCGTCTAGTGTTCACGCGCGCTAGCTATTTAAACCACATGAATGACCAGCCAAAAGAGGACAAAAGTGTTGAAGAATCACTTAACACCTCAACCCTTTCAAATCACATTGATTTACATGGTCAGTCCTCGTACTGACTCTAAGTGTTGTAGGAGGTGCGATCCCCCGTCTCTTTTGACGTCCCCATGAACTATCGAATATCTGGCCCATGCATTAGCATGAGGAAAAGCCCTTCAATGGGCTTGTCTTGCCCGGCCTCATTGCTAATCAAGACTGAGACTCACCTATCAGATTACTGCACAAGGAGGGTCGCTGTCTTATATGAAGTGTCTCTCCAGATACCATTGAAGGTACAATACTGAAGACTGAGACGACCATTGAAACGAGCTATTCCAGAGAAGTTTGGTCTTCCAGCCACTTTTCCTAAAGCTTTGTTGGTAGATGGGGCTGCTGAAGGAGAGGGAATGCTACCTCTTGAAGATGCTGCTTTGTCCCGAGGTGGAAAGAATCTTTACCTGAGGGTGTTGATGTTTAAAAAAAAAAAAAAAAAATTGGTATACAGTATGTCTGGGCAAAAAGGCAACTTTTCCGATTCATCAGGATCCCCCACCAAGATTGAACAAAAGGCGTTTGTCCCGATGGGAGTCGTCAGAGTAGTGTAGGAGACTAATGTCATTGGCATGTATCCCTGCCCTAAATGTGGGATGGATTTTGGAATTTCCTTCTTGGATGAAATTAGTCAAACAAACTCAAGCATATTTGGAAGGTCCACAACTGGTCTCCCATCCCCCAAATTCTATTGAAGACAATTGTCGGCAAAAGAGAACTACTCAGAGTGATTTAGATCTATAATAGGATCAAATGAGAGGATCAACCCCATGAGTAACTGGACGTCGACAATAACAACTTCAGAGGTCTACTGGATAACCCTGCCAGTCACAATTAAGTGTGAGCACCGGAAAGTGCATGTGTAAATGCATACACTTGCGCTCTTATGAAGCCCTTACGGGTGATGTACGTAACTTTGAGGTGAAGTAAACCACCTACTGTATTTTAAACACCTAACTGGATGAGCATATACAAGTACATTTGATGTAGAGAGATTTGCACACTCTCCGAAGAGCTAGCATACTCAGGTGACAGCGTGGGCTCAAGTGATAGCGTGCTCTGAGGTGAGAGTCCTGTGTTCACCTTGAGAGACAAGTTAGCATTAAACATGACTCCACAAGGATGGGCGTGCTCAATTGTTAAACATGCTCAAGTCGGTAAAAAGTGAGCTAATTGCAGACCACGTCTGATGATCAGCATTCCAATTGAGTTGGGGAACACTGATTCAGCGGAGCTCGCAACGTTGGTATCCAAAGAAGGATGCGGTATTCCTTTGGGAAGAAGCTTGTTCCACCTGATACAGTTTTTTCGGACATCGGAAAAGTCTGACTCATGGGCGGCACAGGTAAGAGTTCAGCGTTATCTTTGACCAGCCAGTCAAGTTGTGGGAGACATGTGGTTATTACAAGAACTACAGTATATCCCAAGAAGCTGTTAACAACATTACCAGGAAAGTGTCCAAGAGTACTGAAAAAAATAAACTGGAAAGCATATAACCGCCAAAATCTTCAGCCAGTGGAAGAACATATGTTCCCACGGATTGCTGCTATCAGAACGTATGTTCCCACGGATTGCTGCTATCAAAGTGGCTACTCAGTGAGTTACCAGGGGGGTCCCCCCTCCCAGACAGTACCACCTAACTACACCTCATTATAAATCTTCAAAGCTGTATTCCGGTTTGCTGTTATCATTTCCTATGTAAAGGACAATGGTTTATATTTGCGCTGGAACAAAATTTAATCTTTTGCTCCTTACAAGAATGAAATCTCAATGCTAGGTAAAATTAATCATATTAACAAAAATCTATCATCCAAAGCAATACCTAGTATTGTTTCTTTGATGCTGACTGAATGTAAGCATTCGAGTATAATTAAAAGCTATAAACAATACCGTACTTACCTATAAGAGGAATCCAAATTTGAACTTAGGTTATTGAACATATTATTCAGAGTTCCTTTAACGTTAGGGAAAAGGCCTAAAACCTTTTCCTTTTGATCTGGAAAAAAAAATGTTATTTTTATTACTAAAATAAATTTTTGAATATACTTACCCGGTGATCATATAAGCTGTCAGCTCTGCTGCCCGACAGAAAAACCTAAGGACAAAATACGCCAGCGATCGCTATACAGGTAGGGGTGTACATCAACAGCGCCATCTGTCGAGCAGGTACTCAAGTACTCCATGTAAACACAGAACCAATTTTCTCCTCGATCCACTGGGTCTCTATTGGGGAGGAAGGGAGGGTCCTTTAATATATGATCACCGGGTAAGTATATTCAAAAATTTATTTTAGTAATAGAAATAACATTTTTCAATATTAAACTTAGCCGGTGATCATATAAGCTGGTTCACACCCAGGGGGGTGGGTAGAGACCAGCATTACATGTTTACATTATTAAGAGCTAAGTATTTTGTATTTCATTTTAGCAGTTATCCAAAATAACAAACATAAAATAAATAAGTACCTGGTAAGGAAGTCGACTTGAACAATTACTCTGCCTTTTTAAGTACGTCTTCCTTACTGAGCCTCGCGATCCTCATAGGATGCTGAGCGACTCCTAGGAGCTGAAGTATCAAGGGTTGCAACCCATACTAAAGGACCTCATCAAAACCTCTAATCTAGGCGCTTCTCAAGAAAAGAATTTGACCACCCGCCAAATCAACCAGGATGCGAAAGGCTTCTTAGCCTTCCGGACAACCCAAAAACAACAATAAAAAACATTTTAAGAGAAAGATTAAAAAAGGTTATGGAATTAGGGGAATGTAGTGGTTGAGCCCTCACCCACTACTGCACTCGCTGCTACGAATGGTCCCAGGGTGTAGCAGTTCTCGTAAAGAGACTGGACATCTTTAAGATAAAAAGACGCGAACACTGACTTGCTTCTCCAATAGGTTGCGTCCATTATACTCTGCAGAGATCTGTTTTGTTTGAAGGCCACTGAAGTTGCGACAGCTCTAACTTCATGTGTCCTTACCTTCAGCAAAGCATGGTCTTCCTCATTCAGATGGGAATGAGCTTCTCGTATCAACAGTCTAATATAATAGGAAACTGCATTCTTCGACATAGGTAAAGAAGGTTTCTTAATAGCACACCATAAAGCTTCTGACTGTCCTCGTAAAGGTTTAGTTCGTTTTAAATAGAACTTAAGAGCTCTAACAGGGCACAAAACTCTTTCTAGTTCATTTCCAACCAAGTTAGAAAGGCTTGGAATATCGAACGATTTCGGCCAAGGACGAGAAGAAAGTTCGTTTTTGGCTAGAAAACCAAGCTGCAAAGAACATGTAGCCGTTTCAGATGAAAATCCGATGTTCCTGCTGAAGGCGTGTATCTCACTGACTCTTTTAGCTGTAGCTAAGCAGACGAGGAAAAGAGTCTTTAAAGTGAGATCTTTAAAGGAGGCTGATTGTAGTGGCTCGAACCTTTCTGACATAAGGAATCTTAGTACCACGTCTAAATTCCAACCTGGTGTGGCCAAACGACGCTCCTTCGAGGTCTCAAAAGACTTAAGGAGGTCCTGTAGATCTTTGTTGTTGGAAAGATCTAAGCCTCTGTGACGGAAGACTGCTGCCAACATGCTTCTGTAACGTGGGAGCTGAAAGAGATCTTTCCTTCCTCAGGTATAAAAGGAAGTCAGCTATTTGAGTTACAGAGGTACTGGTTGAGGATACTGATACCGACTTGCACCAGCTTCGGAAGACTTCCCACTTCGACTGGTAGACTCTAAGAGTGGATGTCCTCCTAGCTCTAGCAAACGCCCTGGCTGCCTCCTTCGAAAAGCCTCTAGCTCTCGAGAGTCTTTCGATAGTCTGAAGGCAGTCAGACGAAGAGCGTGGAGGCTTGGGTGTACCTTCTTTACGTGTGGCTGACGTAGAAGGTCCACTCTTAGGGGAAGAGTTCTGGGAACGTCCACCAGCCATTGCAGTACCTCGGTGAACCATTCTCTCGCGGGCCAGAGGGGAGCAACCAACGTCAACCTTGTCCCTTCGTGAGAGGCGAACTTCTGCAGTACCTTGTTGACAATCTTGAACGGGGGGAATGCATAAAGGTCTAGATGGGACCAATCCAGTAGAAAGGCATCTATATGAACTGCTGCTGGGTCCGGGATCGGTGAGCAATAATTTGGGAGCCTCTTGGTCATTGAGGTTGCAAAGAGATCTATGGTAGGTTGGCCCCATGTGGCCCAAAGTCTCTTGCATACATTCTTGTGAAGGGTCCATTCTGTTGGGATGATTTGACCCTTCCGACTGAGGCGGTCCGCCATGACATTCATGTTGCCTTGAATGAACCTCGTTACTAGAGACAGGTTTAGATCTCTTGACCAGGTGAGGAGGTCCCTTGCGATCTCGTACAACTTCATAGAATGGGTCCCTCCTTGCTTGGAGATGTACGCCAAGGCCGTGGTGTTGTCGGAGTTCACCTCCACCACCTTGCCTAGAAGAAGGGACTTGAAGCTTTTCAAGGCCATATGAACTGCCAGTAGCTCCTTGCAGTTGATATGTAACGCTCTTTGCTCCAAGTTCCAGGTGCCCGAGCATTCCCGACCGTCTAATGTCGCACCCCAGCCCGTATCCGATGCGTCCGAGAAGAGAACGTGGTTGGGGGTCTGAACAGTCAGGGGTAGACCCTCTCTGAGGTTGATGTTGTGCTTCCACCAGGTCAGTGATGACTTCATCTTCTCGGAAATAGGGATCGAGACCGCTTCTAGCGTCTTGTCCTTTCTCCAGTGAACAGCCAGGTGAAATTGAAGGGGACGGAGGTGCAGTCTCCCTAACGCAATGAACTGGTCCAGTGATGAAAGCGTCCCTATCAGACTCATCCACTGCCTGACTGAACATCGGTCCTTCATTAGCATGTTCTGGATGCATCCTTGGGCTTGACTTATTCTGGGGGCCGACGGAAAAGCCCGAAAAGCTTGACTGTGAATCTCCATCCCTAGGTACACTATAGTTTGGGATGGGACCAGTTGGGACTTTTCCATATTGACCAGGAGACCCAATTCCTTGGTCAGATCTAGAGTCCACTTTAGATTCTCCAGACAGCGACGACTGGACGCAGCTCTTAAAAGCCAGTCGTCCAAGTAGAGGGAGGCTCTGATGTCTGCTAAATGCAGGAATTTGGCAATATTCCTCATCAGTTTCGTAAAGACAAGAGGCGCCGTGCTTAGGCCAAAGCACAGGGCTTGAAATTGGTAGACAACATTCCCGTAAACAAACCTTAGAAAAGGTTGGGAATCTGGGTGGATGGGGACGTGAAAGTAAGCGTCCTTGAGGTCTAAAGAGACCATCCAGTCTTCCTTTCTGACCGCTGCTAGAACAGACTTTGTCGTCTCCATGGCGAACGTCTACTTGGTGACAAAGACATTCAGAGCACTGACGTCTAGCACCGGTCTCCACCCTCCTGTCTTCTTTACTACTAAGAAGAGACGGTTGTAGAAGCCCGGGGATTGATGGTCCCGGACTTTGACTACCGCTCCCTTTTCTAGTAAGAGAGACACCTCTTGCTTCAAAGCTAGTCTCTTGTCCTCCTCTCTGTACCTGGGAGAGAGGTCGATGGGAGTCGTTGCTAGAGGGGGCTTGCGCAAGAATGGGATCTTGTACCCTTCTCTGAGCAACTTCACAGATTGTGCATCTGCGCCCCTGTTCTCCCAGGACTGCCAGTAGTTCTTGAGTCTGGCTCCCACTGCTGTCTGAAGAAGGTGGCAGTCAGACTCTGCCTCTAAAGGACTTGGTACCTTTCTTCTTGCTCCCACGTATCCCTTCGGCACGAGCACCTCCTCTGCTGGAGACTCTGCCACGAAAGGGCGGAATGAATCTTGACGCTGGAGTATCCATCCTGGGTCTAGACACGGAAGGCAAAGGGGTGGCTTTGCGTGCAGATGACGCAACAAGGTCATGCGTGTCTTTTTGAATCAAGGAGGCAGCAATCTCCTTGATCAACTCCTCTGGGAAAAGGCACTTCGAGAGAGGAGCAAACATAAGCTCCGACCTCTGACATTGAGTTACTCCAGCTGACAAGAAGGAGCAAAGGTGTTCTCGTTTCTTGAGGACCCCGGAAACGAACGAAGCCGCAAGCTCACTGGAACCGTCCCGTATGGCCTTGTCCATGCAGGACATAATGAGCATGGAAGTTTCCTTGTCAGAAGGGGAGGTCTTCCTGCTCAACGCTCCCAAACACCAATCCAAAAAGTTAAAAACTTCGAACGATCTGAACACTCCTTTCATCAGATGATCTAAATCCGAAGGAGTCCAACAAATCTTGGAGCGTCTCATGGCCAGCCTGCGGGGAGAGTCTACTAGACTTGAGAAGTCGCCCTGGGCAGAGGCAGGAAATCCCAAGCCGAGAACTTCTCCCGTGGCATACCAGACGCTTGATCTGGAAGCGAGTTTCGCAGGGGGAAACAAGAAAACTGTCTTCCCCAGTTGCTTTTTGGACTGCATCCAATCTCCCAACACCCTTAAAGCTCTCTTGGACGAGCGGGCGAGGACGAGCTTCGTAAAGGCAGGAGCGGATGACTGCGTGCCTAAAGCGAACTCAGATGGAGGTGAGCGTGGGGCCGCAGACACAAACTGATCAGGATACATATCCTTGAACAGTGCAAGTACTTTCCTAAAGTCTAAGGAGGGAGGCGTGGTCTTGGGTTCGTCGATGTCCGTGAGCGGGTCGTCAAGGTGTGCAGCGTCGTCATCATCAGAGAGTCCATCGTCTGAATGCTGAGGAGGAAGCGGCAAAAGAGTAGGCATTGGCTGGTCAGCTGAGTCCGGCAGCACGCGTGCATACGTGACTGCACTGGACGCAACGTCATGGAACTGTTGGTCAGTCTGTGAGCTGGCAACAACCATAGCTGCGCGGGGGCGCAAAGCGTCTACTCCCGACTCTCTAGTCTGCTGTGGGCGAGTGGGGGTAACCACAGTGGGTTGCGGAGGTTGACGCACCGCGTCAAAACAAAACAACTTAGGTTGTTGTTGTTGTAACTCGCAGACGTCAACGGAGGGTTCCGTGCGTCGGCGAACGTCAACATGCGGCTGGCAGGGTACAGTGCGCATGGGTGGCGGGACTCTCACAGCTGGAGTGCGGGAGAAGGTAGCCTCAGCGTCAACTGGACGCACAACCGTGGTGGGTTGTAGGCTAACGGGTGCAGCGTCAACCTTCTCCGCACGAAAGTCCTGCATTAACAAAGACAACTGTGTCTGCATGGTCTGCAGCAAAGCCCACTTAGGGTCTAAAGTAGCAGGTGCGGCAACAGACGGTGTTACTGCCCGTTGCGGTACCGCTTTGCCTCTCTTAGGAGGTGTGCAGTCATCGGAAGACTGCAGCGAGTCCGAACTGACCCAGTGACTACAACTGGGCCGTTGGACTTGCGCGGAAGGGACCTTGCGTTTGAGAGGTTGTGAGACCTTGGTCCATTGTTTCTTCCGAGAAACATCTTCCGCAGACGAGGAATAAATGGGCTCTCTCGTCTTCTTGTGGGTGGGGAGATCTTGGTAAGATACGTCCGAAACCATGGAGGGAACGTCTGTCCGCTGATTAAAGCCTGTCGAACCCTTTGGTCGTACGACATTGCTTCTCCCCTGGGCTTGGGAGCTTGCAAGAGGTCCCGGACTGGGAGGACGACAGGCACGAACAGACGCACCCTCAAGCGCAACACTAACACTTTCCACAACACTTCCACTCACTTTGTCACTACCCACTGCACTCTTACCCTTTAACTCCTTGACGTCTGCCATGAGTTGATTACGGTCACTCACCAATGACTCGACTCTCTCACCCAGAGCCTGGATGGCACGCATCATATCCGCCATCGAAGGTTGTTGAGTGCTAGAAGGGGGATCAGGAGCAACCACTACAGGGGAAGGAATAGGTTGTGGGGCATGGGGAGAGGAAAAATCAACGGAGCGAGATGAACTTCTCCTGACTCTATCTCTCTCTAGCCTACGTGAATATTTAAGGAATTCGAGAAAATCGAATTCCGAAAGCCCAACGCATTCCTCACATCGATCTTCCAATTGACAGGAATTACCCCGACAATGGGAACAAATGGTGTGAGGATCGATAGAGGCCTTCGGAAGATGCCTTGAGCAGTCCCTAGCACTACACTTTCTGTATTTAGGGACTTGAGAAGGGTCAGCCATCTTGAATTAGTCAAAAGGGAATTCAAAATCTATCCAAGTCGTCAACAAATAATCCAAAATTCAATCAAAGAATGCAAGGAAGTATTAAAGATAACCTCTGCAAAGCGAAAGCCAATAACTAGAAATGAGTACTTCACCAAAATCTGTGAAAATCAATCCAGTAAGCAACAGCGTATTTAGTAGGTCTTGCCGGTGGCACGACAGAGAGAAAATTGGTTCTGTGTTTACATGGAGTACTTGAGTACCTGCTCGACAGATGGCGCTGTTGATGTACACCCCTACCTGTATAGCGATCGCTGGCGTATTTTGTCCTTAGGTTTTTCTGTCGGGCAGCAGAGCTGACAGCTTATATGATCACCGGCTAAGTTTAATATTGAAAAAATACAAATATGAATACCACTAATAATGACATTTCATAGTAAATAAAAGGCAATTTATACCGGTATGTTTGGTCTTTGCAAAATTTACCCAATGGCACTACAGTATAATAAATAATTAATTTAATGCAAGAAAATAATGTTAAACTAAAGAATACGAGTTATGAATTTTTTTCGTAACTCTTTCTACATAACACAGAAGAGAGAAATATGGTTTAACTGGCTTCACCTTATGAGAAATTAACTGTATGCACTAACTTTTCCAATAAAGTTTGAAGGCACATAAGATTCAGAAGTAGTGTAGTTTTGAATAAGTTTAACATATATAAGACAAACATGGTGGAGTTAACCTTACAAGGAACAAATTACATAAAATTGTAATACTACAGCAAAACTTGAATCATCTCTCTAAATTCTATAAAAAAAAAAAAAAATTGTGAAAACTTTGTAAGTATAGTACTGTATAATTTCAATACAGTATACAGGACCTGAATTACATATTACTCTACTGAAGTGATGATAACACCACATACACTGTAGACTGTACTACTGCAATATGTTCTCTGTACATAGAGAACTGTACATCAGAAGCTCCCAATAACACTGTTTGTGGCAAATGATTTGCCGTGCGACAAATTGATTGTCACACTTCTATCTATTTGTCTTTATAGATTTACAGTAAACTAGTTCCTGAAATTTGCCACTTTTTTGAAATTGCATTTATTATTTATACATATAGACTTACTAACCAAAAAAATTATGAGTACTGTAATTAATAAAATAGTTGTGATAATGTCAAAAATGGTATCGTTATGATGCCTACAAGTAGCTTCTTCAGATGCAATTACAGTACTAAATCAATTCTAATTTTCAGAGATTACCATTTCTATAGTCTGTCTAATTCTGAACTATGGAACAGTTGCAAAATTCTAGCTTCTAAAGACAGTACTAAAGGTTTCAGTAATCATATATACAGTGAGTAGATGTCTTTAAAGCACATTCATCATCATCATCTCCTCCTACGCCTATTGACGCAAAGTGGTTCGGTTAGATTTTGCCAGTCGTCTCTGTCTTGAGCTTTTAATTCAATACTTCTCCATTCATCATCTACTTCGCACTTTGTAGTCCTAAGCCATGTAGGCCTGGGTCTTCCAATTCTTCTGGTGCCTTGTGGAGCTCAGTTTAACGTTTGGTGAACTAATCTCTCTTGGGGAGGGCTAAGAGCCTGTCCAAACCATCTCCATCTACCCCTCATCATGATTTCATCTACATATGGTACTCAAGTAATCTCTCTTAAAGTTTCATTTCTAGTCCTGTCCTGCCATTCAACTCCCTTTATTCTTCTGAGGGCTTTGTTCTCAAATCTACAAAATATATTGGAGATTGTTTCATTGTCATACCATGACTCATGTCCATACATTAACACCAATCTTACTAAACTGATATATAGTCTGATTTTTACATGAAATTTCAGGCAATTTGATTTCCAAATTTTACTTAACCTAACCATTGTCTGATTTGCTTTTTTCAATCTTTCACTAAACTTTAATTCTAAAGACCCTGTATTGGAGATCATTGTTCATAAATACTTGAATGATTCTACCTCATTTATCCTTTTTCCTTCCAATGATATTTCATCTTCCATTGCATACTCCGTTCTCATCATCTCCGTTTTTCTTCTATTTATCTTCAGCCCCACCTCACATGATATTTCATCCATTCTGGTAAGCAAGCATTGCAAATCCTGTGTTGTTCTGTTAAGAAGGATAGCATCATCAGCATACTCTAGGTCTGCTAAATTCTTATCACCAATCCAGTCCAATCCTTCTCCACCATCTCTGACTGTTCTACACATTACAAAGTCCATGAGGAGGATAAACAACATTGGTGACAACACATTCCCTTGGAGTACTCCGCTGTTCACTGGAAACTCACTTAATAAGACTCCATTAACATTAACTTTGCACTTGCTATGCTCATGAACAGACTCAATTAAATTTACATATTGAAGAGGAATTCCATAATAACGCAGGACTCTCCACAAAATTGGCCGGTGCACACTGTCAAAGGCTTTTTCAGAGATACTACCGCTAGAGAGTTAGAGGGTCCTTTGACTGGCCAGACAGTACCATATTGGATCCTTCTCTCTGGTTACGGTTCTTTCCCTTTGCCTACACAGACACCGAATAGTCTGGCCTATTCTTTACAGATTCTCCTCTGTCCTCATACACCTGACAACACTGAGATTACTAAACAATTCTTCTTCACCCAAGGGGTTAACTACGGCAATGTAATTGTTCAGTGGCTACTTTCCTCTTGGTAAGGGTAGAAGAGACTCTTTAGCTATGGTAAGCAGCTCTTCTAGGAGAAGGACACTCCAAAATCAAACCATTGTTCTCTAGTCTTGGGTAGTGCTATAGCCTCTGTACCATGGCCTTCCACTGTCTTGGGTTAGAGTTCTCTTGCTTGAGGGTACACTCAGGCACACTATTGTATCTAGTTTCTCTTTCTCTTGTTTTTTTGAAGTTTTTATTGTTTATATAGGAAATATTTATTTAAATGTTGTTACTATTCTTAAAATATTTTATTTTTCCTTGTTTCCTTTCCTCACTGAGCTATTTTCCCTGTTGGGGCCCCTGGGCTTATAGCATCCTGCTTTTCCAACTAGGGTTGTAGCTTAGCATTTAATAATAATAATAATAATAATACAAATGCCATCAAAAGGGGATTTCTATATTCTACGCATTGCTGTACAACAAGTCTCAAAATGAAAATTTGGTCAGTGCAACTTCTACCTTTTCTAAATCCTGCTTGTTCATCTCTTAGCTTTTCATCAATCTTTCTCCCCAGTCTCTTAAGAATAAGCATACTATATATTTTCATAACAACTGACGTAAGTTTTATACCTCTAACTATTACAATCAGTCAGGTGTTCCTTTTTAGCTATTTAAAGCACATCATAAAGCTAAAATCACAAGTTTTTTAATCAATTGTATATGTCCTAACCATACAAACCTAAGCCCTTAAATAAGAGTATGACTTCAGCAAAGCTGAAAACTGGCCGTTAAGTTTTTAACAAAGTGGCAAGGAAGCCCCAACCACCCAACAAGTAGAGCTAGCCGCTAACGTTCATTTTGACATCTGGCTGGTACTAAAGCGGTGCTTGAGGCAGGTAGTGCAACTTAAAGAGTCAGGTTTTTATTGTTACCAATAATCAAATTGATTAAAAAATTTTTTGCTTTTTTTCCCCAAGCATATTACAAACCTTCGACCTTTAAAGGTTTAAAGGCCGCTCGAGGCCAGGGACAGTGACATTGCCCTATAAAGAGGGACGACGCCATAGAGACTGACCATATATACATATTATCAGTGCCCAAGACCCCTCTCCAACCAAGCTAGAACCAAGGTGGGCCAAGCAATGGCTACTGATGACTCAACATATAGACCTATAGGCTCTGCCAAACACCTCCATCCTTAGCTCACAAGGATGGTGAGGTTGCAGCGACCAAAGAAACTATCAAGTTTGAGCGGGACTCGAACACTAGTCTGGCATTCACTAGTCAGGGATGTTACCACATCGGCCACCACAACAGGAGACTTATCCTAGAAGATGAGAAGTCCATACACAGTATAACAAATCTGGCTGAAGATCAACTGCTAACAGAAGTGCAGTCATCTTAGTATTTTGTATTGCAAATTGATGAATCAGCTGTTATTAAAAAAGGTTAAAGTTATCAGTTTTCAATTTCATCTAATGAGATGCTACAGCAGAACAAGCCCAACCCAAAACCAGATCTAATTCAATGCAAATGCAAGCCCAGTGCATTACCACTGAGCTAGCAAAAGGTAAGGAGGTGTATGTTGCGTTTATGGATCTGGAGAAAGCGTATGATAGAGTTGATAGGGAAGCAATGTGGAATGTGATGAAGTTATATGGAGTTGGTGGAAGGTTGTTGCAAGCAGTGAAAAGTTTCTACAAAGGTAGTAAAGCTTGTGTTAGGATAGGAAATGAAGTGAGTGATTGGTTTCCGGTGAGAGTGGGGCTGAGACAGGGATGTGTGATGTCACCGTGGTTGTTTAACTTGTATGTTGATGGAGTGGTGAGAGAGGTGAATGCTAGAGTGCTTGGACGAGGATTAAAACTGGTAAACGAGAATGATCATGAATGGGAGGTAAATCAGTTGTTGTTTGCGGATGATACTGTACTGGTTGCAGACACAGAAGAGAAGCTTGGGCGATTAGTGACAGAATTTGGAAGAGTGTGTGAGAGAAGGAAGTTGAGAGTTAATGTGGGTAAGAGTAGAGTTATGAGATGTACGAGAATGGAAGGTGGTGCAAGGTTGAATGTCATGTTGAATGGAGAGTTACTTGAGGAGGTGGATCAGGAAATGAAGTGAGTGATTGGTTTCCGGTGAGAGTGGGGCTGAGACAGGGATGTGTGATGTCACCGTGGTTGTTTAACTTGTATGTTGATGGAGTGGTGAGAGAGGTGAATGCTAGAGTGCTTGGACGAGGATTAAAACTGGTAAATGAGAATGACCATGAATGGGAGGTAAATCAGTTGTTGTTTGCGGATGATACTGTACTGGTTGCAGACACAGAAGAGAAGCTTGGGCGATTAGTGACAGAATTTGGAAGAGTGTGTGAGAGAAGGAAGTTGAGAGTTAATGTGGGTAAGAGTAGAGTTATGAGATGTACGAGAATGGAAGGTGGTGCAAGGTTGAATGTCATGTTGAATGGAGAGTTACTTGAGGAGGTGGATCAGTTTAAGTACTTGGGGTCTGTTGTTGCAGCAAATGGTGGAGTGGAAGCAGATGTACGTCAGAGAGTGAATGAAGGTTGCAAAGTGTTGGGGGCAGTTAAGGGAGTAGTAAAAAATAGAAGGTTGGGCATAAATGTAAAGAGAGTTCTATATGAGAAAGTGATTGTATCAACTGTGATGTATGGATCGAAGTCGTGGGGAATGAAAGTGACGGAGAGACAGAAATTGAATGGGTTTGAGATGAAGTGTCTAAGGATTATGACTGGTGTATCTCGAGTAGATAGGGTTAGGAACGAAGTGGTGAGAGTGAGAACGGGTGTAAGAAATGAGTTAGCAGCTAGAGTGGATATGAATGTGTTGAGGTGGTTTGGCCATGTTGAGAGAATGGAAAATGGCTGTCTGTTAAAGAATGTGATGAATGCAAGAGTTGATGGGAGAAGTACAAGAGGAAGGCCAAGGTTTGGATGGATGGATGGCGTGAAGGAAGCTCTGGGTGATAGGAGGATAGATGTGAGAGAGGCAAGAGAGCGTGCTAGAAATAGGAATGAATGGCAAGCGATTGTGACGCAGTTCCGGTAGGCCCTGCTGCTGCCTCCGATGCCTTAGATGACCGCGGAGGTGGCAGCAGTAGGGGATTCAGCATAATAAAGCTTCATCTGTGGTGGATAATGTGGGAGGGTGGGCTGTGGCACCCTAGCAGTACCAGCTGAACTCGGTTGAGTCCCTTGTTAGGCTGGAGGAACGTAAAGAGTAGAGGTCCCCTTTTTTGTTCTTGTTTCATTTGTTGATGTCGGCTACCCCCCAAAATTGGGGGAAGTGCATTGGTATATGTATGTATGTAACAGGTATCAATATAAAATAGCCGTCAATGAAAAAATCCTAGTTTTTATGAGCTTTCATCACATGCTATAGGAGCTTACAGTTTTTTAATGACTGCGTTATTGAAAAAGGACTGTGCTGGTGTCTACCCTGAAAGAGCAATGGCGATGACCTGACAGGAATCAGGCACAAAAGCAAGGATAAAGGAAGTTTCTCCCAACTTTAAAGTTATACACTTTATAAATCACAGGGAAATGTTAGCGACAGAAGACAACATAAGTTATGTCTTAACAAAAACTATCAAAGTTATCATTAAAGGTACATAACATGATATTTTGATTATAAAATCACAAATTTTAAGTAATTTGTATTTTTCCTAACAATACTTACCGAAGAAACACTTTCTAGGAGATTACTGGTAACTCCTCTCCGACGACCAGATTTTTACGTAGTTTCCCCCTACTTCCATGTTCTATACTGTCCTGAATAACGGGAAATAACATGACCTGGGGGCATTGCCCGAGAAGGTCGCGCCTCTTTGAGAAGCCATCGGCAGTAAGTTTTATGTAATGAACAATACCACGAGGTCAGTGGGGCACTGCGGGGACGGTTGGGGGGGCCCTAAACCGAAAGTGTTTCTTCGGTAAGTATTGTTAGGAAAAATACAAATCACTTAAAATTTGTGATTTGTTCCGACACAGAGACTTACCTCGAAACACTTTCTAGGAGACTTACACCTTAGGAGGGGGGAGTGCCCTTAAGCCCTGACCCCGATGGACAGTAGGGAAAACTACGTAAAAGACTCATTAAGTGTGATATAACACTTACCCTTCTGCAATATCTTCGTTGTGCTTGATAAGGCGAATTTTCGTCTTGTGTAATGAGCGATATTTCTTGATGACGACTGACGGTACGAGAAAGTTAGAAATGGGGGGAAAATAGAACTCGGCTCCTTGTGTCTAGATACTTTATGTTTCGCGATTGAGCCTGGGGCTTGAGCCGTCAAACCGAATGCTGGGCTGAGATGACCGGCCCGATAGAAAACCCGTCTAGGGACTTTCTCGTACAGTCCTTGAGATAATGTGCGGTGAAGGTCGACTGGTTGGACCAAGTTCCCGCTCGAAGAACCTGCACTACTGACATGTTCTTTTCGAACGTTAGAGAGGTGCTAATGCCCCGAACATCGTGAGCTCTGGGTTTCCCCGGTGTAGGAAGACCTTGTTTTAAGTAGGCTTGCGTGATCACTTTCCTGAGCCAGAACGAAACCGTATTTTTGGATATGTTTTTCTTTATTTTTCCCCATGAGACGAAGAGATTCTTGATAGACGGGCGGAGGTTTGCCGTTCTCTTAAGGTATTTCCTAATAATCCTGACCGGGCATAATTTTAGGTCCTCCGGGTTTCCTTTATTCGGGATTGCCGGAATCGAAAAGCTCTCAAACCTCGGATCCCACACCGAGGGGTTCTGAGTCTTGGCGACGAAGGATGTGACAAACTTAAAGGTTACTTCCTTCCATCCACTAGTGTGGTCCACCTCGAATGACAGTCCGTGTAGCTCGCCCACCCTCTTAGCCGAGGCTAATGCTAGCAAGAAGACCGCCTTGAGCGTGAGATTCTTGTCATCAATGTCTTTTAAGGGCTCGAATGGTGGTTTCCGTAACATATCTAGGACTCGCGCTAAGTCCCAACTCGGGATTCTAGGGGCGGAAGGGGGGCATGATTGTTCGAACGCTCTGATAAGCATGAAGATATGCCTAGAGGAGCCGAGATCTATGCCCTTGAGAAGAAAGACTTGACCCAGAGCCGCCCGAACTCCCTTGATCGCCGGAACTGACATGTCTAACTTGTCCCTGAGATAAACCATGAAGTCGGCTATCACGGGCACTGACGCTTCCAAGGGCTCTATCTTCTTGTCCCTGCACCACTTCCCGAATACCGCCCACTTAGACTGGTAGACGGCTGTGGATGATTTCCTCAGGTATAGCGACATCCTCCTGGCTGTCTTGCCGGAGCACCCTTGCTTCTTCAGGAGCCGCTGGATAATCTCCAGGCGTGAAGACGAAGGGCTTGCGGGTTTCTGTGAAACCGCTGAAAGTGTGGCTGTTTTAATAGGTCTGACCTGTCGGGTAGAGGCGAAGGAGGTAGGACGGTGAGGTTCCTTAGGTCCACGAACCATTCTCTCTCCGGCCACCAAGGCGCTACCAAAGTCATCCTTAGGTTGGTTGCTGCCCTTACTCTGTTGAGGACCTGCCTTATCAGGGAGAAGGGGGGGAAGGCGTACACGTCCAGTCCGTCCCACTTGTGCTGAAAGGCGTCTTCCATTGCCGCCTTCGGATCTGGGACGGGAGAACAAAATACGGGGAGTTGCGCGTTCAACCTTGTTGCAAACAGATCCATTACCGGAGATCCCCACATCTGTATAATGTAGCTTGCCACTTGTGGGTGTAGGGACCATTCTGTTGCTACCACTTGCCCCACTCTGCTGAGGCCGTCTGCTAGGACGTTGTTCTTCCCTGGAATGAACCTTGCCGTCAGGATGACGTCCTTCTGTTCCGCCCATTTTAAGATTTGAATGGCTAGTTCGCACAACTCTTTTGATCTCAGTCCCCCCCTCCTTCTTCACGTAAGCCACCACCGTTGCATTGTCTGACATTAGGGCCACCGAATGCCCTCTCATGTCCTCCTCGAAGTGGTTGCAGGCTTCTTGGACCGCTCTCATTTCCAGGATATTTATGTGTAGGGATTTCTCCCCCTCTGACCACGCCCCCTTTGCTGTCTTTTCCCGGAGATGGACTCCCCACCCGTCCTTCGATGCGTCCGTGAAGAGAAGGACCTCCGGAGGTTGGGAGGACAGTGGCATCCCCCTTAGGGTGTTCGACCGATCCTGCCACCATTCCAAGGCCTTCCTGGACTCCTGAAGGAGAGGAACCACAATGTCCGGGGAACTTTTCTGGTTCCAATGTTCTTTTAGGTTCCATTGAACCACCCTTAAGTTCTGTCTCCCGTGAGGTACCAGCTTCTCTAGGGACACCAGGTGCCCTACCAACCTTTGCCAATCCTTCGCTCTTCTGGGGCGACCCAGAAGGAAGGGCCGGAGCACTCGATCCAGGTTGTCCAGCCTTTCCGTGGTTGGGAATGCCTTGACCTGTAACGAATCCAGGACCATTCCCAGGTACGTCCTCCTGTTGGATGGGGTTAGCTGTGATTTCTCCAAGTTGACCACGATGCCCAGGGTCTTTCACAATTGAAGAAGATCTTCGCCCTGTTGTTTCAAGTCTTCCTTTGAGGATGAAAGGAGTAACCAGTCGTCCAGGTATCTGATGAGTCGAATGCCCCGTTCGTGGGCCCATATGGAGACCGTCGTAAAGACCCTCGTGAATACCTGGGGGGCTGTTGAAAGACCGAAGCATAGGGCCTTGCATTGTAACACCTGGGCACCCCACTTGACCCGGAGAAACTTCCTGCTCGACGGATGAATGGGCACTTAGAAGTAGGCGTCCTTGAGGTCTATAGAAATCATAAAGTCACCCTCAAGGATGCCATGACCGTTCTTGGAGTGTCCATTTTGAAGGTCACTTTCCTGAGAAACCTGTTGAGGGCTGACAGGTCTATTACAGGTCTCCACCCTCCTGTCGCTTTTTCCACTAGGAACAGGCGGCTGTAGAACCCCGGACCCGGGAATGTCACTGTTTCTAAAGCTCCCTTCTGCAGCAACGTCTTGACTTCTTCGTCCAACGCTGCCCTCTTCGCCAGGGCCTTGGGCACCAACCAGTCTGCCTGCGTTGCTGGAACTAGGGGGGGTGTCTCTTCCATGAAGGGGATCCTGTAGCCCTCCTTTAGTACTGTTACTGTCCACGGATCTGCTCCGTGGAGCTTCCATGCTTGCCAAGTGAGTCTGAGGCATCCCCCTACCTGAGGCTTGGGCAGGGGAGGGGGGCCTCCCATCTTATCTCCTACGGGAGGAACGGCCTGTTCTCCCCCACCTGGAGGAGTAGAAAGAAGACCTATACGTTGGGGGGTTAGAAGATGAACCTCTTCGGGGGGAACCACAGAGGAAGACCACTGTCCTGACGAGGGTTCCCTCCTTCCTCGAGTTGGTGCGGTACGCGCGGCCATGGGTGCTTCTGTCACTGGCCTCCTGAAGATGGGGCGGCGTGCCGTCTGTGGCTTCAGGGTAGGTAGCTCCCTCTTTTTGGCCAACTTCTCCACGACCTCTTCCGCGTTCTTCGTCGGAATAAGCTGCTCCCCCCAGACGGAGCAGGTCTTCAAGGCTTTCGCTTCCCTGTCAGGAATCTTAATGGGAAGGTTCTTGACTAGGGCGTCTCTTCTCCGGAGAATCCAGTTTGCGGAGAGAGCCAAAGACTGAAAGGTCAGGAATTTAAGGGCGCGGCTACCTGACCCCAGCAACTCATTCAGAGCCTCCCGTTTTGCAGGTTCCATGGAGTCTGTAGGAATCTGGGTGCCTACTAGGGTGATGGCCCACCAATCCAGCCAGGAGGCCACATTAACTAAGTCCTTGGACATCTCCTCCATCATTGCCGACTCGGAAGGGGAGAAGAAGGTAGATGCTGCCGATGCCCTCCCGTCGGAGATGCCCTGGCACAGGATGTCTATGGTTTCCTCGGTCTTGCACGCACCGGTCGGCCTATTTTCTAAAGAGTAGTATTTCGTTTGCGACTTCAAACCCTGTAGGAGCTTTGCTGAGCTGTGACCCCTGCAGGAGTCGCTATTGCGGGATATGACCTTATCAATGTGAGTCTTTCCAATCCCCACGTTACTGGCCTCGGGAAGAGAGAGAGAGGACTTTTTCTGGGCGGGGACAGCTATGAACTTGTTCAAGCCTGAAGTCCAGGGTTCTTCCTCTTGAGTGGCAGGTTCTATAAGGTTGTTATAACCCCTAATTAAGGCAAGGACTCTCCTGTACGCGGAGTCCTCCGTCACCGCCGACTCGCCCTCCCCTCCTTCCGACCGACGGGGCGAATCGTGATCTCGGTCTCTGCCGTGATGGCGGGGTCCACGGTTCCCTTTACCTTCGACGTCCGCCATCTCTCTCCTCTTCGTGGCCTTTTTCGGTGAAACGGTGTCCTCCGTGAGATAGTTCGACGGAGGTGTCCTTCCCCTTCTGGGGTCTCGATGGGGAGACCTGTCGAGGCTGCCCGGCCTAGACGACGGCCCCCTGCGCTGGGCGGGATAAACGTCTCCAGGACGGGTCTTAGGCCTGCAAGATGTAGCCCTTCGCTCATCTGGTGATGCCCTGACGCGGCACGTGGAGGTCCTTCTAGGGGGACTGTCTCCTGCCCGCTCATGTGTCGAACCAATAGGCTTGGAAAAGTCTTTAAAGTTGTTCCCTGGGACGAACACCCACGTCCCTTTCGGAGAGACTGGTCTCCTGCTTTTGGGTGTAGGGGAACGGGGACTCATCCTGTCCCGAGATCCTGTGGGAGACCGCGAAGGGGAGTTCCTCCGCACAGACCGACCTCGTTTCCACGTCCCTACCGGGGGGGTTGTTCTCCTGCTTTTGGGAGGAGGGGAACTGGGACTCACCCTGTCCCGAGATCTTGTGGGAGACCGCTAAGGGAAGCTCCTCCGCACCGACCGATCTCGTTTCCTCCTCTGTCGTCTCCTCCGTTCACTGCTTGGCGAATCCGAAGAGTCACGTCCTGACGAGAAAGACTGACCCCCGTATCGGGACCTAGCACGTGACTGCGTTTTCTTGGGGCTACGCCGTACCCCTGACGGAGAAGGAATGGGGAGACTCTCCTGTAGCAAAGTCTTCGGCGGCAACCATCCCAACGGACCAGGGAAGGCCTCGCCAAGGCCTTCCTCCATGTCGAGTGGGGACCTCATCGGCGTCCTCGGCACGTCCCAAGCCAATGGATCTTCTTGCGGGGACTCCTCTCTGCCGACGCAGCCACCCGTCGCTGATGCCCCTGGAACTTCCACCCAGGAACCTGACGAAGAAAAAGGGACACTATTAGACCACATGGGGTCCCCCGACGAGACGTGGCCCTTATGAGAGAGAGCCACGTCCCCCGGACCCCCACTACACTCACTTACGGTCGCCTGAATTGCCTTGGCCCACGAAGGACCGCCCACAAATTCCCTCTCTTGGGAAAGAGGAGCCAACTGCTTGTTCTCCCTGGACTTACCTCGCCCCTTACTTTGGGTAGGGGAAGGCGGATGTACCCTACCTGACCCTTCTCCTGCTGAAGTCGCAGGGGAAGAAACGCTAGTCTTCCTAGGGGACTTCTTCGATGCCTTCTTCGTTTTGGTACGGAATTTTATCCACTGGACCTCGGGCCAATCGGCACATTCGGAACACTTATCCGACGGCGAACAAGCTTTACCCCTACACGAGGTACACAACGTATGCGGGTCAACATCGGGCTTAGACAGAAAAGCCCCGCATGATCTACCGGCCCTAGGCCCAGGACAACGGCGAACGTGTTCCATAACGCAACACAAAGGGCCGTAGACACAAGCAAGCCACAAAGGAAAAGCACTAAAACACTAGGAAAGCACAAGGGAGCGAAATCAAAAGCACGTAGTGAAAGCACTAGACACACACTAAGAGATCCCGATCACGTGGGAAGCACGTGGAACCAAACACAAAGGGAATCGCACGGAGTAGTGGAGCTTCGTGAAGCACGTGTGTTCACGAACCGACCAGAAAACTTACTGGCGATGGCTTCTCAAAGACGCGCGACCTTCTCGGGCAATGCCCCCAGGTCATGTTATTTCCCGTTATTCAGGACAGTATAGAACATGGAAGTTGGGGGAAACTACGTAAAAATATGGTCGTCGAAGAGGAGTTACCAGTAATCTCCTAGAAAGGTTTTCGAGGTAAGTCTCTGTGTCGGAACAAATAAATTTTTTAATATACTTACCCGGTGAATATATAATAGCTGACGTCTCGGACGGCTCGACAGATACCAAAAAACTCGCGAGCGATCGCCGTGAAGGTTGCGGGTGTGACCACCAGCGCCGACTATCTGCCAGATACCGCATATACTTGTCAAGTTCTCCAGTTCTTCTCAGTCCGCTGGGTCTCTATCGGGGAGGAAGGGAGGGCCTTTAATTTATATATTCACCGGGTAAGTATATTAAAAAATTTATTTTATAATCAAAATATCATTTTTAAATATTAAACTTAGCCGGTGAATATATAATAGCTGATTCACACCCATGGTGGTGGGTAGAGACCAGTATTAATGCAATAAAGGCATATATGCTCATGAGTTTTTGACAATTATATCATAACAAAACCCACTTAAATATAGGTACCTGGTAAGGAAGCTGACTCTGACGATTACTCTGCCTTATAAGTCCGCTTTCCTCACGAAGCCCAGCCATCCTCTCAGGATGCTGAAAGACTCCCAGGAGCGGTTATATCCAGGGCGACCACCCATACAACAGGACCTCATCAATACCCTTAATCTGGGCGCTCTCAAGAAACGACATTTGACCACCCGCCAAATCAAACAGGATGCGAAAGACTTCCCAGTCTTCTGTACAACCCAAGACAAGATTAAAAACATTTCAAGAGAAGATTAAAAGGATATTGGGATTAAGGGAATGTAGTGGTAGAACCCTCACCCACTACTGCACTCGCTGCAACGAATGGACCCAGGGTGTAGCAGTCCTCATAAAGAGTCTGGACGTCTTTTAAGTAAAATGAAGCGAACACCGACTTGCTCCTCCAAAAGGTCGCGTCCATAATACTTCGCAGAGACCTGTTTTGCTTAAAAGCCACCGAAGTTGCTATCGCTCTCACTTCGTGCGTCTTGACCTTAAGTAAACAACGATCTTTCTCACTTAAATGAGAATGTGCCTCCCGGATTAAAAATCTAATAAAGTACGATAAAGCATTTTTAGACATGGGCAATGAGGGCTTCTTAACGGAGCACCATAAGGCCTCAGACCCACCTCGTAAAGGTTTAGTACGAGCTAAATAAAACTTGAGAGCTCTAACTGGGCACAGTACTCTTTCAACCTCGTTGCCTATGATTTCTGACAGGCAAGGTATATCAAAAGATTTAGGCCAAGGACGAGAAGGCAGTTCATTCTTGGCCAAAAAACCAAGTTGAAGCGAACATGTGGCTTTATCTGTAGAGAAGCCGATGTTTCTACTAAAGGCATGGATCTCACTGACCCTTTTAGCCGAAGCCAAGCACACCAAAAAAAGCGTCTTTAGGGTGAGATCCTTCAGGGAGGCTGAATGCAATGGCTCAAACCTGTCGGACATCAGGAACCTTAGGACCACGTCTAAGTTCCAAGCAGGAGTTGACATACGACGCTCCTTAGAGGTCTCGAAGGACTTAAGGAGATCTTGGAGAGCTTTATTATTTGACAGATCCAAGCCTCTATGTCTGAACACAGAAGCCAACATGCTCCTGTAGCCCTTAATAGTGGGAGCAGAGAGGGAGCGAACATTTCTCAGATGCAGGAGAAAGTCTGCAATTTGGGCTACAGAGGTACTGGAAGAGGAAATAGAGGATGACTTGCACCAATCTCTAAAGACCTCCCACTTCGACAGGTAGACCTTGATAGTAGATGATCTCCTAGCCCTCGCGATCGCTCTGGCTGCCTCCTTCGAAAATCCTCGAGCTCTTGAGAGTCTTTCGATAGTCTGAAGGCAGTCAGACGAAGCGCGGGGAGGCTTTGATGAAGATCCCTTATGTGGGGCTGCCGTAAGAGATCCATCCTTAAAGGTAGACTCCTTGGAACCTCTACCAGCCATTGAAGTACCTCTGTGAACCACTCTCTCACGGGCTAGAGGGGAGCAACCAACGTCAACCTTGTCCCTTCGTGAGAGGCGAACTTCTGCAGAACCCTGTTGATGATCTTGAACGGCGGGAATGCGTACGCGTCCAGGTGAGACCAGTCCAGCAGAAAGGCATCTATGTGGGCCGCCTCTGGATCTGGGACTGGAGAGCAATAGGTCGGGAGCCTTTTGGTCAAAGAGGTCGCAAAGAGGTCTATGGTGGGCTGACCCCAAGTCATCCAAAGCCTCTTGCACACGTCCTTGTGGAGGGTCCATTCTGTGGGGATCACCTGACCTCTCCGACTGAGACAGTTTGCCAAGACGTTCAATTTCCCCTGGACGAATCTTGTCAACAGTGAGATGCCTCGATCTTTTGACCAGATGAGGAGGTCCCTTGCGATGACGAACAGTGTGTGGGAGTGAGTGCCTCCTTGCTTGGAGATGTACGCCAAGGCTGTGGTGTTGTCCGCATTCACAACTACCACTTTGTTTCGGAGAAGACTCTCGAAACTCGTCAAGGCCAAGTGAACAGGCAACAGCTCCTTGCAGTTGATGTGAAGGCTCATCTGATCCGACGTCCAAAGACCCGAACATTCCAGACCGTCCAGAGTCGCTCCCCAACCCAAATCCGACGCGTCTGAGAATAACACGTGGTTTGGGTTCTTGACCGCCAGGGACAGACCCTCTCGAAGACTTATGTTGCTGTCCCACCAGTTCAGGCACGTCTTTACTGGCTCGGAGATCGGGATTGAAACAGCTTCCAAAGTCTTGCTCTTGTCCCAATGGGAGTCTAGATGGAACTGGAGAGGGCGAAGGTGAAGTCTCCCTAGCGAGATAAATTGTTCCAGGGATGACAGAGTCCCTAGGAGGCTCATCCAACTTCTCACTGAGCAACGGTCTTTTCTCAGCATGAGGCGGACTTTGAGCAAGGCTTGATCTATCCTGGTGGCAGACGGAAAAGCCCGAAAAGCTAGACTGCGAATCTCCATCCCCAAATAGAGAATTGTTTGGGAGGGATTCAGTTGAGACTTCTCTAAGTTCACTAACAGTCCCAACTCCTTTGCAAGATCCAACGTCCATTGAAGGTCCTGCAGACAGCGATGACGGGACGACGCTCTGAGTAGCCAGTCGTCCAGGTACAGGGAGGCTCGAATCCCCGATAAATGAAGAAATTTTGCCACATTTCTCATGAGCTTCGTAAAAACAAGAGGAGCAGGGCTGAGGCCGAAGCACAGTGCTCGGAATTGGTACACCACATTCCTGTATACAAACCTCAGATACGGTTGAGAATCCGGGTGTATAGGAATGTGGAAGTACGCATCCTGCAGGTCGAGAGAGACCATCCAGTCTCCCTCTCTGACCGCTGCTAGGACGGACTTCGTGGTCTCCATCGTAAATTTTGTTTTGACAACAAAAACGTTGAGCGCACTGACATCCAGCACTGGCCTCCAACCTCCTGTATGCTTTGGGACTAGGAAGAGACAGTTGTAAAATCCCGGTGATTGAAGGTCCGAGACTTTCACCACTGGTCCCTTCTCTAGCAACTGAGACACCTGCAGTTGTAGTGCCTGTCTCCTTGACTCCTCTTGATACCTGGGAGAGAGGTCTAAAGGAACTGTTACCAGAGGAGGTCTCCGTACAAAAGGTATTTTGTACCCCTCCTTGAGCAACAACACAGACTCTCGGTCTGCACCCCTCTTCTCCCAGGCCTGCCAGAAGTTGTTCAGTCTGGCCCCTACCGCTGTCTGAGGACGTGGGCAGTCAGACTCTGCCACGGGAGGACTTGGATCCTCTCCTCTTGCCTCTTTTACTGTCGGCACGAGCGCCTCCCTTACTGGGGGCTCTGCCACGAAAGGGCGGGATAAACCTCATAGCTGGGGTATCGAGCTTGGGTCTTACGACATAAGACGATGAAGGAGCAGCTTTGCAGGCCGACGTAGCCATCAGGTCGTGGGTATCCTTCTGCACCAGAGAAGCCGCAATATCCTTAATCAACTGCTGAGGAAACAAGGCAGATGACAACGGGGCAAAGAGAAGCTCCGACCTTTGGCAGGGAGTTACTCCTGCCGAAAGGAACGAGAAAAGAGTCTCCCTCTTCTTAAGGACTCCTGCCGTAAAGGTAGCGGCGAGCTCATTAGAGCCATCACGGATAGCTTTGTCCATGCAGGACATAATAAGCACGGAAACATCACGGTCGGCCGAAGAAATCTTCCTGCTCAAGGCTCCCAGCGACCAATCCAAGAAGTTAAAAACTTCGAAGGCCCTGTAAACCCCTTTGAGGAGATGATCAAGGTCCGAAGAGGACCAGTAAACTTTAACGCGTCTCATGGCCAGGCGACGGGGAGAGTCTACGAGGCTTGAGAAGTCTCCCTGGGCAGAGGCAGGAACTCCCAAGCCGAGAACTTCTCCCGTGTCATACCAGACGCTCGCTCTAGAAGGCAGTTTAAAAGGGGGGAAAGCAAAGGCTGTCTTCCCCAAACTCCTCCTGGTGATCAACCAATCACCTAGCAAACGCAAAGCTCTCTTAGAAGAGCGAGAGAGCACTAGCTTAGTAAACGAAGGCTTCGAAGTAGCTAGGCCTAGCGTAAACTCTGACGGAGGCGAACGAGGAGCAGCAGTTACAAAATGGTCAGGAAACAGATCCTTAAAAATCAGCATGATCTTTTTAAAGTCCATAGAGGGCTGAGCAGCTTTAGGCTCCTCTCCGTCTGACAAAGTCCCCAAAGGAATATCAGTTGGAAGGGGATCAGCGACTTCCTCATCCGACGGAACCTCGTCCGACAACTGCCGAGTCTCATGAAAAGGAGAGACCTGCCGAGGCGGCAACGCTTGACAGGCAATGTCAACAAGCAAAGGAGCAGCAGTAGCAGAAGAGGAAGCGACGTCACGCCGCTGCTGAAAGGACTGAAATCCTTGAGACTGACCAACAACAACAGCTGAAGTTGATTGACGCTCGACGTCACGTCGGAACTGCATTGACTGCATAGACTGAGCAGGCAAAACAACCTCCGACTGCGGTGACTGACGCTCAACGTCACGTCGAGGCAACGGAGCCGGTCGGCGAACGTCAGTGCGGGGCTGCGGCGGCAGCAGCTGAACGTCAGTACGAGACTGCAACAAGGGAGGATCCACGTCACGTGACTGACGTGAAAGACTACTGACATCATGTTTCAAAGTACTAGAAACGTCAGCACTAACGTCAAATGGACGAGTAAATACTCGTTTGGGTGGCTGACGGCCAGAGTCTCGTTCAGCGTAATGGCGACTCGAAAGCAAAGGATCATCGCGAACCTGCTCAACGTCATATTCTTCCATAAGTGAGGCAAGCTTAGACTGCATGTCCCGCAGGACAACCCACTTCGGATCAACGGGAGTCGGAACGGGCCGTGACGTCGGTAACGTCTGCGTTGGCAAAACATTGCCTCTACCGCGACCCTCGGACCCCGTGTTACGCTTGCGCTTAATAGGCGAACAGTCTTCCGATGACTGCAAAAGGTCAGAGCTGTCCCAATGGCTACAGCCAGGACGCTGGACCTGTCCTGAAGGGACTGACTTTCGCTTCAAGGGTCTAGAAACCTTGCGCCAAGGTTTCTTGTGCGATAAGTGTTCGGAGGACGAGGAGAACACAGTCTCACCCGTCTTATGGTAAGGGCGATCTTGACGAGAAACGTCCGATACCAAAGAGGGAACGTTTGTACGTTGGTTAAAGCCTCTCGTCCCCTTAAGTCCTACGACATTACTTCTCCCTGGTGCAGGGGAGCCTGAAAGAGGTCTCGGACAAGCACGAACAGACGAACCCTCGGTCGCAACACTAAATACACTTTGCCCACTTATCACTTTATCACTACGATTTTCTGTTTTACCATTCTGACACTTCAACAACTTAACATCTGACATGAGTTGGTTACGGTCCGATGCTAAGGACTCAACTTTTTCGCCTAAAGCTTGAATCGCAAGAAACATATCCCGCATGGACGGTTCATGAGTGCTAGTAGGGGGTTCAGGAACAACTACTACAGGGGAAGGATTAGGTTCAGGGGCATGGGAGGAGGAAAATTCCAAAGACCTAGAGGAGCTTCTCCTCACCCTATCTCTCTCCAGCTTACGAGTATATTTGTCATATTCAAGCCAGTCGAATTCCGACAAGACCACGCACTCATCACACCGATCTCCTAATTGGCAGGATTTACCCCGGCAATTAGTACAAACGGTATGTGGGTCGATAGAGGCCTTGGGAAGACGTTTGTTGCAATCCCTCGCACACTTGCGATATTTAGGTTCAGGGATAGGAGAAGGGTCAGCCATATTGAACAATCAGAGAAAATCCAAGTCAAAACCAAAGTCATCAACAATAAACACTAGCCAAAAAAAAGGGTTTCAAGAGTTTAATTGAAGAAAAAACACCTGTCACAGCAAAAGCCCATAAACAACCAAAATAAAGTACTTCACCAAAAAGGTCGAAAACTCAAGGTCATCAGCGAGCGGAACCAACTTGTCGACAAGACCGACAGAGAAGAACTGGAGAACTTGACAAGTATATGCGGTATCTGGCCGATAGTCGGCGCTGGTGGTCACACCCGCAACCTTCACGGCGATCGCTCGCGAGTTTTTTGGTATCTGTCGAGCCGTCCGAGACGTCAGCTATTATATATTCACCGGCTAAGTTTAATATTTAAAATTCAAATTTACTATATTCAAATATGTTCTCACTGCATCTTCTCTTTCATACAGATATACAATGGATAAAGAGAGGTAAGGTTTTATCTCATGGTTTTTAATTACTGTACAAGAGTAAGTCAGTTTTTTCAGAATCGGAAACCTAACTAACCAAATATTCTCTGATAAAATAACTGGGTTGATTAATTATCCTATTTGGCTGACTTACTTGCGGAAATGAATGATAATAAACTAAAAAAAAAGACAATATAAACCCACAATTATCATATACTGTAAGGAGTAAAAACGAGTGAAAACAAACATGACTGATCAAAACAAATAACAAAACAAGAAATGACTTGTAGAAATGCTATACAGTATCAGGAAAAGTAAAGCTTCTATTATCAAGGTAAAATTATTTTCTTCAATTCAGGAATAGCAATGAATACCAAGTAAGACTTATTACGATAATACAAACTTGTCACTGAGAATGCCATTAATTTTCGCAGAACCGAATATCACAAATTTAAGTAATTTGTATTTTTCTAAATGTAAAAACCCAATTCCTTTAAATTAGGAGTAGTTTTCCTAACTATACAAATATGAGTACTTTTAATTACCAATAGTTTCAGTTTCAGCTAAGCCCGGGTGGAACAAAGAAAACAGATTTCATATGGTGGAGATGAGGGAGAGTAAGGGAGAAGGAAGATGCAACCCTTCGCCCCATAGGTAGATCACCCGTTTGAAAAAGTCCAACCTGGGGTTTGTGGGGAGGACAAGGTGGGCAGTAAATGTTTAAAGGACTCTGGTTTGTATAGTTAAAATTATTAAATTCGATTTGATCTAATACGAATATAAAACCCAGTCCTTTTAATTATGAGACTCAACATTGGAGAAGGGTAAACCCTCTATCCCCATGACCCGAGTAGGCTGAAGGCTAGATTATCTCATAGTCTGTTCTCAGTCCATTTGAGGGAAGCAAGGCAGACCCGTACCATACATGCTACCCTTTCAAGGAAAACTATAGAATCCATTATCATACAAGTCCAAAAAAGCAGGTGACAGGTCTATGTTCCTCTGCTCAGAGGAGTAGAATGAGTGTAGCGTAACCGTTCTACCTGGAACTCACCTGATAAAAGATGTCTTCTCCACATGATGTATTCCTTCTTCAGAGACAATAGGAGGGGGTGAAGTAAGGCGATAGGAGTAGGGTGAAGTAAGGCAATAGGAGTAGGCGAAAGCACTCAATCGACAAAACCCCAACCCCACCAATAAAAACCCAGAAACAATCTTGGTATTCTAAATTATTTGTTCGGCGGCAAAGACTATGCCTATGGAGAAAGTGCCAAAGGTTTTGTGGGTCATTCACTGTAGGTAATCAGTATCAAATGTGGATTGTGTCTTTCAAACCTCTGCATTTAACACCTAGTCTACCAAGATGTTTTTCTTGAAGGCCAAGGTTATTCCTAACCACATAGCTAGTGCCCCTTAATCATTAGAGGGGACATGGTGCCCCTACTCTATTAAACACTCCTAATGGTTTTCCGTAGAAAAATGAAGATGGTATTCTAACTGATCCTTCTTTTTTTTTTCCCTGTGGCCACAAACAGGTTCAGCAGGGTAGGTCTGCAGCGAGCTGTTTGTTTGATGTCTCCTGATAGTCCTGACAAGACACAGGAGGTACTCTAGGAATCAGAAAATGAACAGAGGTAAGAGATGCAAGGGAGCACTGTTGACCCATGCATGAGGGACAAGTAGCGAGGGTCGACCTCAAGCCTACTCATAGAGGTACCAAAACACCAGCGTTGCAGGCAAGACACTTCGCATCACGTAGGACTACTCCATAAAACACACTTGTAACAACACAAACACCCGCAAAAAGCATAGAAAGAACACAAAGGTAAAGTTAAAAGGCACAGACAAAGGTTAGCTCAGCTAGGTGGCAGGAAGATCAACCCTATGGAGAACGGTTGCATCCTCCTCCTCCCTCACTCTAACTTATATCTTCAAAATGAATAAGTTTTCTTTTTTCAGCCGGGGTCGGCAAAAGCGGAAACTAGTCAGCGATCCTTATTCGCTGGGGTTAAGTAACAGCGACAGGCACAAAAAGCAAGAATCTGCAAATATTTGCTAACCTAGGGTGGGTTAACTCCTAACCAACAACTCACTGCCCATTGTCTATGCACGGTCAACTAACACACTAAGCAACCCACTGTACTGCCTAATATAGTTTCTACTTAGTTTCTATCACAATACATGTATTGTGTAATGAACATATTTCAGTAAGTGTACAGCACAGTACATGTACAGTAATGCTTCACAACACGAAATTAATTCGTTCTGGAGTGGCTTCCGTTTCGTGAAAATTTTGAGTTATGAGTCACATTTTATATGTAAATTGCCTAATTTCTTCCAAATCCTATATAAATACCACATTAAATTTTATAATAATGCTACAGTATAACCACAATGAAATACTGTACAGCCAAATACATTTGAACCATTAAATGTACCTAAACTAACTGTTAATACCTGTAAATTAAGTGGTTATTAGAATATATTGCAATAATTCATGGAAAATAATACTATACATACTGTACAGTACAATTCTTGTACATATACAAAATATACATTACCATATGTACTGTACTATTATAGTTACCCTTACTATAGAGAGGGACATTTTCTATTGTAAAACAATCCATTTTCTTCATATTTCTTAAGGGTGACTATCTTATTCTTAGCAAGGCTGGTAATTTTCTCTTCTTATCATGAAACATTTTTTGCAATGTGAGTCATAAAAATCTTTGGCTCTCGTTGCGCAGCATGAAAATTTCATAAGCAGATTCTTTCGTGAAGAGAGGTATGACTGTATTAAAAAAAATACCAGTTCAATACTGCTAACTATTTACGTATCAAGTTCTATGTATTAAGCCTGAACCAGGTTGCAACTCTTGAGCTGTCGACTGTTTGATGCGTGGGGTAGGTAATATACGAATCACATCTAATACTAATATCACTATAAACACACAGGATATGTACAGGTTATTTTGCATCAGTTTTTTTTCTACATAACATGATTCTGCACAAAAAGGACTTAAGCAGGAGATACACATGCGAGAAGAGATGATGCGCATCTAAGGACAAATCAGCGAGAAATGGTGTGTTGTATCGTATGAAGAGGGAAACCGCACATAGCATGCAGGGTGTAAAAGAGCGCGGACGGTTTGAAATCATCAGTCCATGCAGGTACTTATAGCAAAATTGAGAATATGTGACTTTTTATTTGATGGGTTATATGGTTCTCTGTATTGCGAATGACCAAATCCGCAAAGACAGAACTCAGAAATAATGATGACTGACTATACTCCTTATCAAACGGACAAGTTTACATTTGTGTTGGAACAAAAAGAATTACATACCATGAAAAATGACAAACTTGTAACAGAGTTTGTATTTTTCCTAACATACAAACACGAATTTTTTACTAGAGGAGATATTCTAGTGTGAGCTGGAAAATACGGCAGAAAAACCTTAACAAGGTCGTTATCCACCTGTTAGAGGTCGGGGACCACCAGTCGGTAGCTACTGTTTACCTTCAATCGGATTCTAGCTAGGACTACCAAGGGGGCAATGATGGAGGGAAGATTTGTGTAAAGAATTTGGGTTTGTATGTTAGGAAAAATTATCTCTGTTACTAGTTTGTCATTTGTTCCCACACTGATACAAACCCTCATTCTTTACTATAGGAGACTTAGTCCCGAGGCTAGGGTGGCCAACGAGTTCCCTATTCATAGGGAGGATAGTCTTAAGACTAGACTCTCTGCCCATAGGTTTGGCTAAAAAAACAAATCGAACCGTGTGGCGGAATGTAAACAAACCACAAACCCCCACACTCTTGATCACTCCTACTTTCTCAATATCCCACAATACAAACTTTCCCCTGACTCTACTTCAAACTGGACTCTTGGACAGAAGGAAAATGAAAACAAAACATAGCCTTAAAATTATATTCACCGCAACCAAAAGCAAAAATTCTGCATTCAAAATAAGCTTAACATATAAACCACCAACAACCAAAATAATTACACGTAAAACAAATCATTAAATTCATAAATATACAAAAAAAAACCGTATCACCATTCAAATAAAAAACCCTAACAAACTTAATACTAAACCGCACACCAGCTCAAAATATGTGTTTATATATATTACGACACCAACACTGTCGCCACACACAAGCCGGACTGTCCTTTCACGGCAAACTACCACTACAGTTTATGGTAACCGAAGAGTTCTTAATTTGCCATAACGGCCTCAACTCCTTGAGTCACAGGTGTCAGTATCATCATCATCATCGTCATCTTACACAATCTTTATAACAGTAATCCAAACGGAAAATCCTTCAAACGGGCTGGGTCATTATGGCATCAAAATCAAGGAAATCGTTCAGTGCAATCAAATCGTAATCCTAATCGTAGTCCAGGTCATCAACGGTTGCGTAATCCAAGAGCAGTCTTAAAACAATCTAATACAGGCCAGGTCGTCAACTAAAGATCGGCATTCAAAAATAACTCTCCAAAGGAGGAATCACGGCCTACCAAAATAAAAAAAACACTTATGAACACTCCTAACTAACAACTATCGCACTATAATCAAAGATAAACAATAAACTTTCTATCATTCACGAACGCGCCTAACAAAAATGAATAAAAACAGTACTTACTCAGAATATAAAAAAACACTAAACAGCCGGCTTTCGAAGAACAAAAAAAGATACAACCGACTTCTACCACAGTCCGAGATCCAATGCTTTCGCCCAAGACATTCATCACCACCCTATCCTAGCTAAAAATGTAAACAAACAACCTCAAATATACCAACAATCTTTCCAACTTCAAACAATCATTCGCTAATTACCCTTTTTCTTCGGCGCGCACCGCGGACACACAAAACACGCACACACAAACGCACATACACACATTCTCTCGCGCCACGCGCGATCTAACAAAACTAAAGCACATGAAATTCTCTCTCTCTGACAAAACTAAAGCAAATAAACACTTTCTCTCTCTCTCTCTCTCTCCTCTCTCTCTCTCTCTCTCACAAAACTAAGCAAATAAACACTTTCTCTCTCTTGCGGTTTGACAAAACTTAAGTAAATAAACACTCACTCACACACTCTCTCTCTCTCTCTAATGACAAAGCTAAAGCAAATAAAATGTCTCGATTTAACACTACTAAAACAACACACACACACACACACACACACACACACTCTCTCTCTCTCTCTCTCTCTCTCTCTCTCTCTCTCTCTCTCTCTCTCTCTCTCTCTCTCTCTCTCTCTCTCTCTCTTTGATTTGGCAAACAAAAAATAAATTAAAATAAAATTAATCCTCCACATTCCTCCCCCCTTACTTTGCCAAATCCTCACACAACACTTACCTATTTTCTCATAACCCAGTCGCAGTCAGGAACAGGGCCTCGGCTTCGGGTAACTGGGCCTTCATATACCTGCACTCTCTCATTCACTTCTTCCATGTCGTTTTCATACAACGTACTATTACTATTCCCGTCTATGTTCTGCTCGTCTAAGATATCATTCACTATTTCATCTACCTCAGTTTCATCTGGCCCGAAAATCCCACTAATTTCTGTCAACAATTCATCCATTACATCTAAACCATTTTCTACTTTAACAAAAGAATCATTCATACTGCTTATCATTCTCCTATCTTTCATTCTCGTGTCCGTCATACGTTCTCTTGCCTCATCTAACGAAAAACCACACACACTATAAGTATCATTCATACTCATCCAAGTTTCATCTGTATTAATACATTATCTTCCATACTCACCAGTACATTTACACCCTTGTCCTGCTTATTCTGATTGCCGCCTACAACTACAAAATTTTCCCGTCTTTTTATCCCAGTAAAATTCTCAGACTTCTTTTTCTTTCCATACTCTACTAACACCAATTGCTTATCTTCTAAACCTAATGCCTCACACATACTCGGTTCATACTTGTTCGTTTTCAGCCATTTATTCATACCATTCTCCTGAATATATCTTGGTACCTCCTTCAATTTCCGCAACTGATTGTGGTGTGCCCTAACCTTTTCCACACTACCATCCACATTTACTTTACCTAAAACATAACTCAACCCACTTGAACCAACATCTAACACCTCATATGGACCTTCAAACTTATCACGTACCTTATTGACATTCATTCTTCCTTTTTCAATTACTTCTTTTAACACTTTCTCTCCCACTTTGTAGCTTTCAAACCTCTCATTTGCTTTCTTCCAAACATCTCTATCATTCTCGGACACACTCAATCTCGGTCTTACTATCTTTTCAAAATTCAACACAAACTTACACGGAGACATACCAGTACTCTTGTGCACCGTCGCATTATACGCCCACAACGCACGCCCAACATATAAATCCCAATCATTATCACATGTACTCATCATCCGCAAAATTTCTGTCAAGGTTCTTACCGTCCTTTCAGCCAAACCATTCGCACTTGGCATATACGGAGTCGAATACACATGTTCAATGCCCCATTCTCTCAACATCTGCTCAAACTCCCATCCAACAAACTCCGGACCATTGTCACTTAACATTTTCACAGGCTTACACACACTCATCGGCAACATCACTTGACTTACCATTCTCGCTACAGTCTCACTTCTTTTATTCTTGATGGGCACTGCATACGCAAACTTGCTCATATGATCGACCATGACAATCATTCCCACATGTCTCCTCGCAGTCACAGGCAACGAAACACAATCAATCACAAACATCTCAAATGGCTCTTTCATACGTAACCTCAGAACAGGAGGACTTGCATGCATGCTCTGATACTTTCCCTTCTGACAATCCTCACAAGTAGTCGCTACATCCCTACAAATTTGACTCAACCCAGGCGTAAACAACCTCTCTCGCATGCATTCCCACAATTTATTCTTCCCCATATGCCCATACCTGTCATGCACTACCATACACATACTTACAGCTGCATGCATTGGAAATACAGGAACATATATATCTTCATCCATTCCCCTATGCAAAAAATACACAATATTCTTACAAACAATAAATTTTTTAACAACTTTCTTATACACTTCCAAATCACACGGCCATTCTTCCACCCTAATACCATTTAAAATACATTCACGTAACCTATTTATCTCTAAACATTCACCTTGCATTTCTTCCACCTCTTCTTTGCTCAACAAATCATCTTCACTTTTTGCAATATCAATCATGCCAACAAAATTCGCCATGAATACACTATTATCCTCAATTACTATTACCTTACAGCCATTCTTAGAAAGCAAACCCTTACCAACATCAACTGACACATGGTGCAACCTCAAAAAATCTATTCCCATCAAAAAACAACTAGGCATTTCATTCTCTCCCATTACAATAAAATTATGTTCAACTTCCATACTCCCTAGTTTCACCTTCAACCTCACTTCTTCCCAAACAAGTAAACTTCCCTGACCTATTCCATGAATTCTCACACTCGTACACTGTCTTTTCACTTCCCAATTGTACCTCTCAATTTCCCTGATAACCGACTCATTTACTAATGACACTTGAGCACCCGTATCAATTAAACTACAATATTCATTCTCATTTATATTCACATATGTCATCATCCTTCCTTTTACACCATGCATACATACATTTACTCTCCTTTCAATTCTGTCACTCACTTCACCAATATGTTCATCATCATGTTCACTGTCCTCTATACCCCCATATCTTAGATTAAGGTCACTTCCACCATTATCCTTCTCACTCAACAATTTGCAACATTCCTCCTTACATTGAATCCTCAAAATATATTCCCAATCATTCTCCTTACATGCCCTATATTCCATCGGTCGATTCCATCCAAAATACAAATACACAGTTACACCATACAACATACTTACCACCATTAATATCTTTGATAATACTTCCCCTTCTAGTACACTACTTTCCTCCTCATATACCATTTCTTTTGACACTTCATTCATCACCCTTCTTTTAAGCTCGCTTACGCTACCTGGTACCGTACTACATGCCCTGTCCCTGAGACTTAAGGGAACCCGTTTCTCTCGAGACCACCTGCACGAACTTCCTCGGACAGGCTGCAGTGTGAACAGACCAGGGAAGTTCAATTCTGGCCTTAGGGTTCGGTGGAGGAAGACATAGCCTATCTAAGGCTGGAGCGTCAAGAGGTCGTGGAGACATGCAAATCGCCGAGGCTTGAGATATTACACATAGTTCTTAGAGCCCTTAAATAGGAGGACTCCAAGTCCTTCGACGGCGGATCTTTCGAGGAATCCTCAGGCTGCGATAATTACTCGCGTGTTATTACAGGTGAAGTGGAGACGCGAGCAGCGGACAAAACTTTTGCCTTACCCCTCGCATCTTTTTTATTCGAAAGGAGAAGAGCGATAGAAGTCGCAGTGTCTGGAGGTAACGGGGAAGTAGGAGACCATCCTACCGTTGTTGCAGGGGAAGGCTGAGCGCTGGATAATGGCGCCGCAAGCGCCTGACCTTGCGTGGATGTAGATGGTCTAGGCGAAGGAATTATCGGAACTGACCTAGTAGACTTTGTAGATTCCTCTCTTTGAAAGGTCTGAAGTATGAGGTGGAAGAGGCCAAATTGATTGGCGATCTGGCCTTTTCCCTCTGCTCTCAACCGAAGAGAAGAAGGGCTGAACTCCTGCATTTTCTTCTGAGGTTTTCGGAGGTCGTAATCCCTAACTTATTAGGAAGCAAGGGAAACGGGTGGGAGGTTGTCCTGTCTGAAACATGAGGGCGAGGAAATTGACCACGCGAGTGTATGACCGGGGACTTGCGAGATCAAGAAGTCAAAGGGCAAGAGCGATCTTTCTCTGATGATAAGGAGCGAAAGTGACGAGAAGCACTCTTTCTGACTTTCCTAGAGCGATTGGAGACCCTCAAACTAATATGTGAAGGAGAGGGTTCGAGATCAGGACGCGCTTTGCCCTTGGCTGCTCTCCTGGCGCAATCAGATGAAAAATCGTGAGAAGAATCGGCAAGCGATTCTGAGAGCCAGCAGTGGGAAGGGCTTATTACGCTTTGAAAAGCTCTCTTGCGACGAAGAGCGAGAATGTAACGTAGCACTCTTTTTCTTGAAGCCCTTCGAGTGCTTAGATGATCCCTGGCGAGAGGAAGACGACAGCGAGGCAGAACGATGATGAGAGGAAGCACTCTTCTTAGATGTGCGCCGCGAGTGCTTATAGTCTCGAGGCGAGACGTCTTGTGAAGAGACAGAAGACCAGGAAGAGCGAGAACAATGATGTCTCTTCCTATATCGCCTGTCTCTCCGGCGAGAATGTCTAGGCAAAGAAGAGCGAGCTCTCCTTTTCCTCTTCTCTCTCTCTCCCTCCTAGCCTCCGAAGAGGACGAGGACGATGAAAAGGAGGAGGAGGAGTGCGAGGTACTGCAATGTTTGCGCTTGCGACGCTGTTTTATTGTAGAAGTGCAAGCGGTGTGAGAAGTAGGCGGCGCAGGAACTGAAGTTATTACATCCACTGAAACTTCAGCGGGCGCCAACTGAGTTGATGGAAGGTAGGCGAGGTCCAGAACTCCCGAGGGTTCCAAAACAGAAGGGACCTGAGGCACAACCTTACCCACGAGGAATTGGTTTCAAACTTCCTCCAAAGGAGAGCCAGGAAGTCCAAGGGAAGGCCATACTGCTCGTACATGATCTGGAATGGAAGCGGTAATGGAGACATTCCCGGTGGTGGAAAACATTGCCAGACTAGGGGAGGCAACGTGATCCGCCTGACCAAGAGGAATGGGGGCTAAATCAATGGTGCCACTCTTCCTTGACTTCCCCCTGGAGGAGGGCGGCAAGGAAGAGTCCGAAGGGAGAGAACGAGAGGCCGAAGAAGAGGCTCGGGACTCCTTACCTTTCGGCGAACCTGGAGGTAACGAGCCCTTCTTGGAATTCTTTTTCTTCCTCTTCCCAAACTTCTCCCATTGAGAGGGCAACCACTCTCTACCTACTTGGCAGGGGGAGTCTTCAAAACACCTATGACCTCTGCACCCAGGGCATAGGGAATAAGGATCAACCTCCAGCGGCGACATAAAGGTGCCACAGGATTTCGGGGGCACCCCGGGACACTTCCTCATAATAGAGGACATCACATCCAACAAAGAAACAGAATTAATCAAAAGCACAAAAAAGAAAGGCTAGTCTGCCTGTCAAACAAAAGCAGGAGCAGCGGTGTTACCACTGCGACGACTAGAATTAGATTGAAGGTAAACAGTAGCTACCGAACGGCGGTCCCCCACCCCTAACAGGTGGATAGCTACCTGCCCGGTTGTTAACGACCTTGTTCAAGTTTTTCTGCAATATCTTCCAGCTCGCGCTAGAATATCTCCTGCAGTAAAGAATGAGGGTTTGTATCAGTATAGGAACAAATAAGTCTTACAATGAAAAATAAGACTCTTAAATGATCACTACTACTCACTTTGTACATATTGTGTGTCTGCTCTAACTAGCTGCTGTAGCTGCGTTTGTGGTTGGCGAGATTGTGCTTTTGCAAATCCACCTGTTAATAAAAAAGAATTGAGAATTTTTTCAAGAGCCACAAAGATCACCAATATCATGATTATCGATGCAATGATGCTAATAAAATATCACCTTAATTACAAATTACTCCACAGTACTTGATATGAAAACATATCAGACTATGATCTCTCAAATGTAAAATTGGACACATTAAGAGAACAAATTGTTCTTTTATTGCATTATCAACTAGTGGGAGTGGGCTATTAGACATGGGACAAACGCTCATACATTTCTTTTGACTGGCCATGTGCAATAGCAAAGAAATTGATGTACAGTAAAATATTTGTAAAAATAAATTAATAAGCTAATATCTATCAAAACTTCCTTTTAAAAATTAAATATAATTTTTAAAAATACTGGATTCCACTTTAATTAATTAATGAGATCCACATCTTCCTTGCTACCTGGAGCATTAAAATTCCTTCACTGCAGTACACTCAACTGCTGACAAAGTAATTAATACTCATCAAATTAAAAAATTACAATTCTTTAAAATGCAATTTGCATTTTACTGACTAAACAAACCCGATTCCTTTAATAGGAGTATGATTTCCACAAAACCAGAAACAGCTTTTAAATTCATGGTGATGTGTCAGTAATTACTGGAGGGTGGTGGAGAATCCCGCTCCCCACGCCAGTACGTGGGTAAGACACATTGATCATCTCGAAGAAATTTCAGGACTCAGATTGGATTAGTTAGGGGAAACACAAAATAATTTTTTTTTTAAATTTATTTGTTCATATAAGGCCTCGTCCTTTAATTGGAGACTCATCCTTAGGGGGGGGGGGGGAAAGTTCCTAATAACCAAACTGACAGGTCTCAAATACTGAGATGTCAGACACTCAGACTCAAAGAGGTATACGATATGATAGGTTCCTGTTCTACACAAATGGTCATGGATGAACTCATATTTATAAGACACACTACCTGAAATGTATGGCTATTAAAAGTACTGAGTTTACATTTGTATCCATCCTCCCACTAGCATGGATAATGAGGGGGACATACTTCTATCTACACAATAGAATAGTAGCTACCTACATCAGAGTCTATTACAGTGAATAATGGAGCGACTGTGGTACCCTTAGAGAAAGAAGATAAAGGCAAGACCTCCTCACTCTTACCAAAGTTGATGCAACCACTATCTTAGACAAGATGCCTCTTCTCCTGTGAGGTTTAAAGGCTGCTCATGAATGTCAGATGCAAGGGACAGTGACACTGCCCTATCAAGCAGGACAATGCCCTAGAGACTGACCACAGATGCATATGATCTGCACCCAAGCCCCTCTCCACCTCTAGGACTAAGGAGGGCCTGACAATGGCTGCTGAGGACTAAGCAGATAGACCTCAAACCCTCATACTTATCTCACAAGAATAGTGAGGTTGCAGCAACCAAAGGAACTTAGGAGTTTGAGCAGAACTTGAACATCAGTTTGGCAATCATCACGCAAGAACGTTACCAACAGGCCACCAGGTATGCTACACTATCCATTAAGCCACTACCACAGGTCCTAGGGAGAACGTGTCGAAGAACTTGTGGGTGTTCCCTCAGTTGTCTGGCATTTTCAGACACCCACCATCAGCATCTGCTCCAATGACATTCTTCTGAAAGGATAGTGTTGCACCAACCCAACTTCATGACCATGTGCCTGCGTAGGCTCCTCAGGATTCCAGGGTAACGGTGGATACGTTCTCTATATCGTTTCTCAAAGCCAGATGATGTTTTTTGAGATTGGTGTTCTTTAGATATTTTCTTGCTGCATTTTTTCACTCAAAAATAGGTTTTGAATGGTCTGAATACTTGAGTTCTCTTCAGATAGTGTCTTGGTGCCCTTACAGCAAAGAAGCAAACTCTCCAGATTATCAGTCACATCCCTAAGGGAGGAGATGGATCATCCAAGGCAAGATTCTGGGTTTTAGCAATAAACTTCAGAACAAAGGTGAATGAGAGAGTTCTCTACCCCTCAGAATTACTAACATTATATAAAATGCCTTGTATCTCACCAACTCGCTACGTCGAGGCCAAGGCAAGCAAGAACATTGTCTTGGTATTCAGATCTTCATCTGACACTTGCCATAACGTTTCATACAGAGCCCTCTTTAGGGACCTTAGAACTCTGGTAACACAAGCGGTTTCAATTCTTTTGGTAGGCATGATTGCTCAAAGCTCCACATCAGCACTGACGTTTCATGGATGATAATAGGTCAAAAATCACAAATTTTTAGTAATTTGTATTTTTCCTAACATACTTACCGAGAACTACTTTCTTAGGAGGTACCTGGAATCTCCTCTCAACCGACCAGAGTTTTGTGTAATTTACCCTACTTCCGTTTTCTGTGAGGACTACCCCTGGCGGAAGGATACGTGCCGAGGCTAGTCCCGAGCCAGGTCGCGTGTTAGCTTGGGTTTCGACCCTCAGTAAGTTCTTGGATGATAAAAATTAACTAAGGGTCAGAAAGCCACTCGGGGAAGGAAGGGAGGGCCATTACCCGAAAGTAGTTCTCGGTAAGTACTGTATGTTAGGAAAAATACAAATTACAGTACTAAAAATTTGTGATTTGTTCCAACACAGAGACTTACCTCGAACTACTTTCTTAGGAGACTTACACTTTAGGAGGTGGGAGTGTCTATCTGACCTAGACCCAACTAAGCAGAACAGCCGTGAACCTAGATAGGAGACTAGGTTCCAAAGGTTGTCGGAAAACGAACCGTAGGAAAAACTACACAAAGAGCTCACACTAGTGTCTAAGGACTCACCCTTAAAAAATTTCTTGCTGTTGTGTTCAGTGATGAAGCTGTGAAGTCATGTCTTGTGCAGTCTCTACTTGATCAAATCTCCGGGGAAAGAAGACAAAAGAGAAGACAAGGGGAAAAGGGAAAACAAACCTGTGTCTTTTTGGTCTTGATATCTGCGATTACTGTATACCTGGGGCTTTGGCCGTTAAATCGCTTGGAGCGCAGAGATGACTGACCCAATAGAGAACCCGTCTAGAGACTTCCTCGAACATTCCTTGAGGTAGTGGGCTGCGAACGTAGATTGGTTCGACCAGGTGCCTGCCCTGAGGATCTGCGCTACAGCCATGTTTCTCTCAAAGGCAAGAGAGGTACTTATACCCCAAATGTCATGTGGTCTGGGATTACCTGGTAGGGGAAGACCGGCACTACTATAAGCCTTGATGATCACCTGTCGAAGCCAAAAGGAGATGGTATTCTTAGAGACCGGCTTTCTCAACGTGCCTGTAGAGATGAAGAGGTTCTTGATACCAGGTCGGAGACTGGCAGTCCTCTCCAGATATTTCCTTGCAGCCCTGACTGGACACAACTTCAAATCTTCCGGATTACCTGACCGAGGAATTGCTGGAACAGTGAACCCCTCGAATTTTGGATCCCAGACAGCTGGATTTTGTGTTTTAGCCACAAACGTAGGAACGAACTTGAAGGAGACCTCACGCCAACCTCTTGTATGCGAGACTTCGTAGGACAAACCATGGATCTCGCCCACTCTCTTAGCTGAAGCCAATGCCAACAGGAAGACCGTCTTGAGCGTGAGATTTCTATCTACTTTGTCCTTCAAAGGTTCAAATGGTGGCTCACTCAGCATTTTCAGAACTCTAGCCACATCCCATTGCGGCACCCTGGAGGCATGGGGAGGACAGGTTTGCTCAAAGCTCCTGATGAGCATAGAGATGTGCCTAGAGGAACCCAGATCAATGCCTTTCAGGAGGAAAACTTGGCCTAACGCTGCATGGACTCCCTTGATGGCTGGAATTGACATGCCCACCACGTCCCTAAGGTGTACGAGGAAATCCGCAATGTCCGGAATCGAGGCTCTTAAGGGCTTGATGTTTCTGGAGACACACCATTTCATGAAAGTGGCCCATTTTGCCTGGTACACCGCTGCCGATGAGTGCCTCAGATAACGAGACATTCTTTCAGCTGTTCCTGCCGAATAACCTTCTTTCCTCAGGAGCCGCTGGATAACCTCCACGCGTGAAGGCGCGGAGATCGTGGATTGTCGTGGAATCTTTGGAAGTGTGGCTGCCTCAGGAGATCTGGTCTGTCTGGCAGAGACCACAGGGGAAGGCACGCTAGCTCTTTTAGATCCACGAACCATTCCCTCTCTGGCCACCAAGGCGCTACCAAAGTCATCCTTAGATTGTGAGCCGTCCTTACTCTGTTGAGCACTTGCCTGATCAATGTGAAGGGAGGGAAGGCATATACGTCGAGATTGTCCCACCTGTGTTGAAAGGCGTTTTCCAATGCCGCTTTTGGGTCTGGGACAGGAGAACAGAATACGGGGAGTTGTGCGTTCAGTCTGGTTGCGAAGAGGTCCATCACCGGTGAACCCCACTTTTGGATGATGAGTCTTGCTACTTCTGGATGAAGGGGCCATTCAGTCCCCACCACCTGGCCCATTCTGCTGAGTCCGTCGGCTAAGACATTCCTCTTTCCCGGAATGAATCTTGCTGTTATTACAACTTGTTCCGACTCGGCCCAATCCAGAATCTCCAACGTGAGATCGCACAACTCCTTCGATTTTAGACAGCCTTGCTTCTTTATGTAGGCTACCACTTTGGCGTTGTCGCACATTAACGCCACTGTGTTTCCCCTTAGAAGACCGACGAACTGAAGGCACGCTTTCTGAACGGCCCTCATCTCCAGGACGTTGATATGCTGAGTCTTTTCCACCTCCATCCAAGAGCCCCTTGCTGACTTCCTGAGAAGGTGAGCTCCCCATCCTTCCTTGGAGGCGTCCGTGAAGAGGAGCATCTCCGGGGGCTCCACTGCGAAGGGCATCCCCTTGAGGGTGTTTGCTCGGTCCCTCCACCACTCCAGGGATTGCCTCGTCTCTGGAAGAACAGGAATTATTTTGTAGGGCGAACCTACCTGGTTCCAGAGTCCCTTCAGGTTCCATTGGATGGCCCTGAGTTTCATTCTCCCTTGGGGAACCAGCTTCTCCAATGAAACTAGACGGCCTATCAATCTCTGCCAATCCTTCACTCTCCTGGGCTGTCCTGATAGGAAGGGACGGAGGACCTGGTCCAGGTTGTTCAGCCTTTCCTCTGATGGGAAGACTCTCACTAGTCGGTAGTCTAGAACCATCCCCAAGTACGTCATCCTGGTGGAGGGAGACAGGTGCAACTTCTCCAGGTTGATGGTGGTAACCAGAACTTGAGCAGAATTGCAGTAGCTTCGAGCCTTGCTCCTTCAAAACTGTCTCTGAGGAAGAAAGGAGCAACCAGTCGTCCAGGTAGCGAATCAGACGAATTCCCCGTTCATGAGCCCATACGGAGACAGTCATGAAGATTCTCGTGAAAATTTGGGGCGCTGTTGACAGGCCGAAGCAAAGAGTCTTGAATTGCAAGACCTGGGTATCCCACTTCACCCGAAGGTACTTTCTGCTGGAGGGGTGAATAGGGATCTGGAAATAGGCGTCCTTGAGATCTATGGATATCATGAAGTCTCCTCTCAAGGACTACAGGACCGACTTCGGGGTGTCCTTCTTGAAGCTGGTCTTGCACACAAACTTGTTGAGGGCCGACAGATCTATGACTGGTCTCCAACCTCCCGTCGCTTTCTCCACCAGGAAGATGCGGCTGTAGAACCCTGGACCCGGTTGTAGTACCGTTTCCATTGCCCCTTTCGCTAACATAGTGGAGACTTCTTCTTGTAAGGCCTCCCTCTTCAAGGGGTCCTTGGGGGCTACCACTCCACCTGACTTGCTGGGATAAGAGGTGGAGGATCTGCCAGGAACGGAAGCCTGTACCCCTCTTTCAACACTGTTACCGTCCAGGGTTCTGCTCTGTGATTCTTCCAGGCTTGCCAATGTTGTTTGAGGCATCCCCCTACCTGAGGCTTGGGCAAGAGTGGGGGGCCTCTCACCCTACCTCCTTCTGGAGGAGCGACCTGACCGTTCTCTCCTGGAAGCTAAGTGGGCTGTTCTATAGGAGGCTGGGGCTGTGGGAGCGCTCCTGCGGGAGGGCTGCGAAGGCTGAGACCACAGGGACGCCGGGGCCTCTCTCCTCACCTGGTTAGGGGAGGTTCGAGATGTTGACGGTCCATCCGGTGGAGGCCTTCTGTAAGTGGGCCTCCTCATGGCATGCGGTCTGGGAATGTTCACTTCCTTCCGTCTCAGAAGTTTCTCAACCCCTTCTTCTGTCAGTTTCAGGGGATCAGGGGAAAGAGTCTGTCACCCCACACAGGAAGGTTCCTCAAAGTCCTCGCCTCCTGTCCGGCATAGGCCTGGACAATTCATTCAAGACTGTGTCTCTTCTTCGCAGGACCCCGTTGGCGGATAACACTAGAGACTGAAAAGTTAGGAACTTCAAGGTCCGCCCTCCGGAGCTGATAAGTTCCTTCAACAGTGTTTGGTTGGACGGAACTGCAGGGTCAGAGGAAGCCTGGATGCCTACTAGTGTCAAGGCCCACCAGTCTAACCAAGAGGCGACGTTAACAAGATCTTTGGACATCTCCTCCATCATCGTCGCCTCCGATGAAGAAAAACAGATAGGTGCTGAAGAAGCTCTGTCCTCCGAAGCGCCCTAACCTAAAACTTCTAGGGAGTCTTCCAATTTGCTGGCTCCTTGTGGCCGTCCTTCCATCCAATAATATTTACTTTGGGACTTCAACCCCTGGAGTAACTTGGAGGAACTTTGAACTTTGGAACCTTCAGCATTTCGTGCCACAACCTTGTCTATGTGAGCACGGCCAAGCCTCACATCTCTGGCCACAGGTAGGGCTAAGGAGGGCTTCTGTTGAACGGGTTCCTCCATTAGCCTATTAAGGCTAGACCGCCAGGCATCCTCGTCGGAAGGAAGTGGTTCCTCAATCCTGTGGTGTTGACGAATCAGACCAATAATCCGCGCCTCCGTCCGAGGTTGAGGAACCGTACTGACAGGAGCCTCAGCACTAGGTTGTGGTCTGAGGATGGGCACTGCGGAGGGAGCGGGAACCTCCGTCCTCCGTTTGCCTTTCTTCAAGGGGGGCGAGGCTTCCGTGGGTTTGCCTGACGGAGGAAGCCGTCCCTCTATATCGGTCGGCTGAGCTAACTCGACGAGACTGCCCGTCCGAAAAGGCGACTCCCTCCGCTGGGCGGGTAGAGGCACCTGTTTCGAGGCCTTACGCCTGTCCGAAGAGCCCCTTGGGTCTTTGTGAGGGTCAACTCTATGGCTGGTGGAGGACCTTCTAGGAGGACTTTCTCCGGGAAGCCAACCCGTAGTGCTCGGGAGAGTAGTAAAGACCGCGAGCTTACTGCGGGAAACGAGGACTCATTGCTCCTTCGGTGAACTGCTCCTCCTGGCTTTCCTCCTCGGGGACCTTGACCGCTTCCTCCCATGTCGTGACCTAGAGAGGGGCCTCGAGGGGGAGCGCTGTCTCCTGAATCTGTACCTCCTTCGACGGTGTCTTCTCCACGCCTCATCCTTCGACGTCAACGATGAGCCTACCTCTGAGGACTCCGACGACTCCTCGTAACAGATCCGAGAGGCGGGCGCGTTTGTTTTCACAATTTTCTGAGTTCCAGATGTCGAAGGCTGAAGGAAGACGTCGGGAACCGCCGATAGAGGGGCTGGGAGAGAGGTCGGACGATCAACATTCTGGAACCAGAACCCAAGGCCGTCCTCCCCCCTCAAAGGTGACCTACAGGGAGTTCTTGGGGGCCCCCATCCGAGGGATCTTCCAACGGCGAATCTTCTTTTCCTGGGGCTCCTTCAGCTGCGGAGGTGCCTAAAACATAAATCCAAGAAGCTGGTGAAGATACAGGGACATTTTTATTCCACATAGGGTCGTCCGAAGAGATGAGCCCCCCAAGCACAAAGGCATCGTCTTGCGGACCCTCACTAATTAAACCTTCAGGCCCCCCCCTTGCCTGTAAAGGATCAGCAACCCCAGAATCCCGAAGACACGACCCATGGGGAAGAACCATTGGCTTCTTCCTCGCAACGGACTTGCCTCGTCCCCTACTCTGGGTAGGGGATGAAGAAGGAACCCTGTCAGACTTCTCTCCTGTAGACATCGCGGGCGAAGAAATGCAGGTCTTCCTGGGCAAACGTTTAGATGACTTCTTCTTCTTCGTTCCAAACCTCACCCACTGCACCTCACTCCACGACACACACTCCGGACACGTGTCCGAAGGAGAGCAAACTCTACCCCTGCACGAAGAGCAAAGGGAGTGCGGGTCCACCTCAGGCTTGGACAAGAACGCACCACACGACTTTCCAGCCTTAGGCCCAGGACAACGGCGGTGATGCTCCATACCACACAAACACAATACCGCAAGACACAGGATCGCAGCGGGGAAGGATAAAAAGGGCAAGAGAACATTTTAGAAACACAAAGGATAGCACAAGGGAAAACAAGTGAACACGCGAGAGCACAAGGGAAAGTATAGCGGGCCACGTGGGAACATGTGGGACACTCGAGTCGGGGAGACAAAGGGTCACACTGAGACAAGGAGAGCGTTGAGATGATATCACGACGCGACCAGAGAACTTACTGAGGGTCGAGACCCAAGCTAACACGCAACCTGGCTCGGGACTAGCCTCAGGGCACGTATCCTTCCGCCTGGGGTAGTCCTCACAGAAAACGAAGTAGGGTAAACTACACAAAACTCTGGTCGGTTGAGAGGAAATTCCAGGTACCTCCTACAAAAGTAGTTCGAGGTAAGTCTCTGTGTTGGAACAACCCTAAGTTTAAAGATTTGGCTTAAGGCTGAGCAATAACCTTTCACCACTGAGACTAAGAGGCGCTTCTTTTGATGGAGGTAGACGAGAAAGGCTGCCATTAGTTGAACAAAGGCTATGACTGGAGAGGTACTCCTTCTAGGGCAACAATTATATCAGATTCCCCACTTTGCCTGAAACACAACTAACGAGGATTTCCGGAGATATCCAGACATCGCCTTGCGAAAAAACTTTCGCTCTGAGGACATACTGAAGAGTCTCTATCCATGAAGTGACAGGGATGTCAGAGAATTGTGTACCTCTGCAGGTGTGGTTGACAAAGAAGATTGGGCCAAAGGGGTAGCACTCTTGATACCTCAATCAGGAGCATCAATAGGTAGGAGCCAAAGGTGTTGAGGTTGTTCCATGGATATTGGAATGCATCCTCAAACCTGTTTGATGGTCCAGGACTGGCAAAAAGAACATTATTAGTTTCCTGAACCTCGTGGCAAACATGTCTATTGATGGGGAACCCCACAAACTGAGAAAACTCTTTGGCACTAAAGAATAAAGGGACCACCTGACTCCTACTACTTGTTCCTGGTGACTGAGCTTGTCGACAATTACATTCCTTTTCCCTGGATGAACTTTCCTGACAACTCCACTGCACTGTTTTAGTATCCAAGAGTGAGTCTCCTTTGCTAAATCCCTCATCAACACTACCGAATGGCCTCTCAGACTCTGTTGGAATGGTTGTAGCACCAGGAGTGCTACCTTCAATTCTAACAAGTTGATGTCCAGGCTCTTCTCTTACCTGGACCAGCATCCCGAGGCAAACTGATTCCTTGGGTGTGCTCCACATCCCTCCTTTGATGCATCTGTGAAGATCACCAATTGTTGAGGAGGACATTCTAAAGGAGTTCCATTGATGAGGTTCTCTCATTTAACCACCTGGTTGGATCAACCCGAATCTCTTGGCTCACTAGGACCGGGAGATGAGGTGGGTTGGTGGCTGCTGTCCATTGTCTTTTCAAACACCACTGAACAGACTTCTGGTGGAAACATTTGTGTGAAACCAGCTACTCCAAGGACGAGAGGTGTCTGAATGATCATGAAGAGTGAGTGCACTCTGTGCCATGCAAGCACGCTGTAAAAGTAATGGTTTGAATTGAAATAATACCGGTTTGTATTAGAAAAAAAAATAAAATATTCCCTGCCTTGTAATTCTTTAGGAAAGTTGTATGATAATTTCTCTCATCAGCTGTCGTTTTGTCTCATAAGTTCTTTTTGTCTGTCAGGTTAGAACAGCAGTGGGCCAGGCATGATATACTAGAGCCATGTGGATTAACATTAGTGGAGAAATCTGTGAAATCACTTGACTGATTTGTCCAGGTACATTACTGATAATAATGAATATCATGTCAAAATTATCTATGGCCAGATTTCTCTTCCGTTGGAGACAGTGAAACAAGGATTCAGAGTGACAGGCCAGCTGTAAGAAGGCTACCAAACATCATTTCCTTTGTGTTGTCACTCCTAAGCAAGTTTGTCCTTCTATGCCCCGTGAATCCAGCGATCAAGCCTTTGAAGGGACATGAGTGCTTTTTGTGCAGTCAATTGATGAATTTTCTCATTGCGAGCTGGTGGATCCCTTTTTATGCTTGTGTGAATAGAAGGCCACTTGTTAGGAACAGAAGTGCTTTTCTGCCTTCAGAAGGAGGTGGTAGTAGCCGGAGGGGGAAGCAACCACTTTTCCCTTTCGTAGTCATCATTATATCAGATGGTGATGGAACTGCTGAAGGTGAGAACCTCTCATCACTTGTACCTACAGTAATTTGGGAAAGGTTGGATGGGGTCATGTCAGGAACTGCTTCTGCCACAGCAGAAGTGGCAGTGCCAGGAAACTGGTTAGTCATATTAAGGACTTGCCACAGTTTCTCAGTGGACAGAATGTCCTCTAAGCCTAAAGAAGGCGATAGCGTCTTCAGAGCCAGACATTGTCAATGCTATGGAGTGGAGGGTGGAGTTCACCTGATCCACTGGGAAATCCACTAGCCAATATAGATCTGAGCTGTTTTGCTTCTTCGACAATCCTCCGGGGAGGAAAACACGGAGAAGGCTCATGGAGATAATAACCGAGGTCAAAAGATGAGAATGAGTGGATTTTCTCGGCCTCAAGGAAGACTTCACAAAGGAGAAGAGTCATGCTTTTCTTTCTTTCTCCCTTCTATTGCTGTATTATATGCACTGCAGTGATAACCATTCATTGCATTAAGTGCTGGGTGAATACCAAGAACAGTCATGTTTCCAACACGGAGGACACAAGAAATGGGGGTCAGTGTTACTCTTGCTCATGATGGTGCTGCACTTTTGGGAAGCAACTCCAACGCAGGACTGCATGCCCACAAGTTGTTTCTCCATTCCATGAACATCAAACATGCTCTGTAAAGAGGAAAAGGGTTAAGATTAAAGCAGCTAAGTTAGGAATACCAGAGTATGTGTGTACTGCTCAACAGCTGAAGTCAAAGCGTCTGACTGTACTTGTGGGGGGGATTCCATGCTACCCTTCACTTAACTACCGATGCATCGTTATAAACTTTAACCAAGTTTCCAGCTTCCCTGAAAACCTATTTCTATTGAAATATGGATTGCATCCGTATAGAAACAAACATTCACTTCAGACAATCGACAATATCTAAAGAGTCTGGCATCATTAAGTACAGCATCTAAAAATGACAAATTCGAAGATAATTTGTATTTTTCCTAACCATACAAACCTTAGCTATTTACAAAGGGTTACCTTTTAGCGTAGCTGAAATGGCGAGCCATTAGAATTTAACGAGGGTGTATTACCCCCGCGCTAGTTAGCGGGGGGGGTAGGGGAGTGGTAGCTAGCTACCCCTCCTCCCCCTCACACACAGGTGAATACTCACTTTCACTTAGAGGTAGGACTTGTCTTGGAGACAGGCCGAGATGAATGTCCTTGAGTCCGGGCTGAAGAGGTATACTGGTGACTCTCCCCCATGTCCCCCTTGTGCTCCCAAATCGACTGCAACTGAGGACAAACTGCAGCTGTTCCCAACGCTAACCTCTCGATTCCTTTACTGGCAAGAAAGAGAAGGTCTTGGGACATCAGATACAGAATGGAGACTCGAAATCTTGAATGAATCGGACCGAAGGGCCGGGACCCCCAGATTCTGAGTCTAGCCAACAACTCAGGAGTGAGCCTGAATGTTGCCTTCCCCTCTTCCTTAGAAGGGGGGAGTCGTAAGAGACCAAGAAGATTGCTTACACACTGGCCGTGGCCAGAGTGAGCAGGAGACCCAAGGCGGAATACAATCCGAGGCCTGTCGTGAAGGGTCTTGAGAAGATCTCTTAAAGGACTAAAAGTCCGAGCCATGCTCCAAGTTGGAGGTCTTCCTCCGACTAGGGCAGGGACGATCGTAGCTTCGCATGAGCGAGGATAGATCCAGCGGGCAGGAAAAAGTTATTCCTTTAAGCCTGAAGGTCAGGGAAAGGCTGAGCGACAGGCTTCATTGCCGAGAGCGGAAAGGAGTTTCCTCCCGCCGAAAGGCAATAAGACCGTTATTGCTGGAGAAGAGACCTCACGGGAAGAGGTATATCTCCCACAGCACCAACCACCTTAGACTCTTCACTTTGCCTGGGAGACCCCTGTGGATGACTATCGCAGATGATGCGACCTCCGTACCGCGACTGTAGCGGGTTGTCTCCTCTTGAGGAGGAAGCGTAGTGTCTCCAGGCATGAAGCCGAAGCGACGCCCCGGTTCGGGAGAGATGTCGCAGTGTGGATGCTTGAGTAGTTTGCGCCGTGGGAGAAGCTCTCCCGGGAGTTCTGTCAGGGGAAGCAGAGGGTCCAGAAACCGTTCTGCGCATAGTCCCAGTGGAGCTCTCCCATTGAAAGGTTGACAGACAACCTGGTCTTGTTGAGACCCATTGTCCACAGACAAAAAGGAGGGAAGACGCAGGCGTCGAAGTTGTCCCACCATCACCGGAATGCATCTTGCCAGAGTCTCGGGGTCTGAGACTGGGGGGAAAAATAGCGGAAGCTTGAGGTTCCAAGCTGTCGCGATCAGGTCCCCCAGACCAGCACTTGCTGGTTACCCAAGGTCAAAGACCCCCAGGTACACTCTCTCTACGAGGCTCTGCTCGGATAGTCTGAGAGAACATTCCCCTGCCTGGAACGAGAGAGCCGATGGTGGTATTGAGAGAATCTCAATCATCCCGGTATCTCTACTGCAAGATGTGAAGGTGTGAAAATGCGTCCCCTGCTGGTTAGAATACGCCAGAATCATGAAGTCGATGGGCACGGGGCGACTCGGCAGGAGCTGTAGGATCTGTAGAGGGGCCAGACTAAGGCCCCTAAGCCTGCCTGAATGATGGAGAGGTATCCTTCAGGTCTTGACCATAGGCCTGGACCGGAACATACCCCCCCCCCCCTTTCCTTTGACGAGTCCGAGAACAGCATCAAGAATGTCCGGAAAGGACGAGAATATCCACTACCATCAAGAGGCTCCATAGGTCAACACCCATTGCAGGTTTAATAGTTCCGCTGGTCCCATAGGGCCAGGGAGTCCGGTTAAACATTGCCTGAAGCCACCGGAACTTGGATCGCCCCACACGGAACTTATCCTGAGGCGACCGTTCGGACTATAGACGGGTCAATGAGGAAAGGAGAACTAGGAAACGTTCCAAGGTAGGGCTGAAAGCTCTGCTTGACTGAGAACAGGTACTGCGACTCTCCTCAGTCTTGCCACAGTCAACTGAAAGGAAGGCTCGGAGGATGTGGTAACAGAATCTGGCGTCCCCAGGTGGTCACCCATCCAAGTACCGACGTTGCATAACCTCGCTGGACGGACGAGAAGCGGGGTTTCCAACGTGGTAAGGCCGTTGACTCAATATCATGGCCAGATAATCAGATGTTGAGGCAGAAGAAGAGAAGGCTCCAAGCAAAATACTATGAGCCCACACTCATGGTAAGCATCCGGAAGCTTGTCCCGGTGCTGAAGAAAGTCGAACCCGAGCCTACCGGAGTTGACCAGCCCTCCAAAAGGCAGAGGAGGCGGAAGCCTGCACCTGAGCGGCCAAGAGGAAGGCAGGGAGAGTTCTCTGGGGAAACAAACCTGCTATGCCACGGCGGGATAGCCACACTGCATCATAAGCAGGAATACTTGCAGTCTAGGCTGAATTCGACGAGCACCCTGGAAGATGGATGGAATGGAAACTGAAAGTACCCGTCCTTCCGATCCAGGGTTTAAGGAGTCCTGTCGCCTCGTTACCAGTCTGATCGATTCTGCTGGTCTACGCTGGCCGAAGTTTGTTCGACAAACTTGATCAGGGCTGAGAGGTCGACTACGGACATCCCCTCTCAGATCCTTCCTTACAAGAAAGGATAGACTGAGGGGGCCGGGGGTGAAACCGTCGATGATCCTAAGGAAGACCTTCGCCTAAGGTATGGATTATTCTGCCCAACCGGGCAACTCTGCTGACGCTATGGCATAGAGGTTCAGAGACACTGAATTCGCTGACAGAGACGGCAGGCGCGATATCCTTGGCTAATCACAGAGATTGTGCGGGAATGGGCATCAGGAAGCTGTCATTCGGATGAGTAACCTTAAGCATCCTTCCAGCAAAAAACCTGCAATCCTAGAGTTCGTGAACTCCTTTTAGGACTATGCCCCCCCCCCCGGGGGAGTCTCCCGTGCCATCTGTTCCTGAGAGGAGGAAACTGCAATTGGACACCTTGTCCCAGTTGTCGTAGCCGATAACTTAGGCCGACGTGGTTGAAAGAAAAGGGCGCTGGAGCCCTGCAGAGTCTGGAAGAAAGCGCCTTGGAGGAGTGAAACCGGAAGTCGATTTCCTCCGCACAGCAGCTGTCTAAGTTTCTGTCCTTGGGCACAAACAAACTCTTCTCAAGGATGGAAGGGTGTCTGAGGTCGTCGACCTCCACAGATGAGACACCCGAAGGAAGCCCTCAGTCAGCGCGTCCAGATGGTACAACATCGAGCTTGTCCGCAAGTTAGATACTTAACGACGAAAGGCCAAGGTGCCTGAGCTCGAGAGGAGGAAAGTACCCCTGATCTTCCTGTAGCTTCCTTGAACCAAACCTCGGGCCGAAACCGAGGAGGGAAAGAACCTGGTAAGCTCCCAGAGGAAGAGGTGAGCAGTCACCCCTTGTCCGATGGAGAAATCTCGAACGGAAAGCCCCCCCCGCCAAAAATCCTTCCAGGGAATGACGGGGAAGGGCTAACCCAGGTTCAGGAAAGAGGAGTGTTGCTCAGATCTCCCTTAAGTTTCTCCTATTCTTGCAAGTGCCATACTCTGCGTTTACGGGGTAAGGCTGTGTTCTGGAAATTCACTTCAGAAGAACTCACCAGGCTGCAAAAAACCCCATTGGAAATCGTGGTCGCAACCGCCCTGGAGCTCGCGCGACGGTAATTCAAAGATTTTTGCAAGGGCGAACGTGGAAGCGCCCATGCGCGGTAACGCAAACAAAGGTGAGCGAAGGAGCGCAGAAGGAGGGCGAGCGTGGTAGGAAGGGCGAGAGCTGGTGGTCGGCGAGCGATAACCCATAGACGAGCAATGGATACTGCAAGAAATAAGCCGACGTTTGTGCGAAGAAACACTGTAGTTTCGCGCGACGGAACACCATCCGTCCGCGCGATGGAAAAACCGTTGGTTCGCGCGTGGGCAAACATTGGGGAGAATGGGCGTGGACACGCATGAGCGTAGACGTGCAGGCACGTGGGCGTGTGGGCGAGTGGCCGTGCGGTCGCGCGGGCGCGCGGGGCGAGCGGTCGCGCGGGCGAGCGGGTGCGCAGGCGAGCGGTCGTGAGGGTGGGCAGGTGGATGAGAGTGAGTCCGAGGCGGCGAACGCAAGCGTTAGCGCGATGGCGAGGAAACGCGCTGCCGCGTGGGCGAGGAAGACCGCTGGCGATATGGATCAACAAGCGATCGGTGGTGAGCTGGTGAGCGCTAACACGCAGGTTGGTGATGGCGCGTTGTGTTATGCCGACGCGATGGTCGAGCAGCATGCGCAGGTGAGCGATCGTGAGTTGGCGATCAGCACACGCCTGGTGATCAGTATGCGCAGGGTCGCGCGATGGTAATCAGCATGCCAGGGTCACGCGATGGCGATCAGCATGCGCAGGTGGGCGGTCGCGCGATGGCGAGCAGTATCCGCGATGGCAAGCAGCGTCTGCGGTTGAGGGTCGCGCGATGGCGATCAGCGTCCGCGGTTGAGGGTCGCGCGATGGCGATCAGCGTCCGCGGTCGAGGGTCGCGCGATGGCGATCAGCGTCCGCGGTCGAGGGTCGCGCGATGGCGATCAGCGTCCGCGGTCGAGGGTCGCGCGATGGCGATCAGCGTCCGCGGTCGAGGGTCGCGCGATGGCGATCAGCGTCCGCGGTCGAGGGTCGCGCGATGGCGATCAGCGTCCGCGGTCGAGGGTCGCGCGATGGCGATCAGCGTCCGCGGTCGAGGGTCGCGCGATGGCGATCAGCGTCCGCGGTCGAGGGTCGCGCGATGGCGATCAGCGTCCGCGGTCGAGGGTCGCGCGATGGCGATCAGCGTCCGCGGTCGAGGGTCGCGCGATGGCGATCAGCGTCCGCGGTCGAGGGTCGCGCGATGGCGATCAGCATCCGCGGTCGAGGGTCGCGCGATGGCGATCAGCATCCGCAGGTGAGCTAGTAGCTGGCGAACCATGTTCCTTCAGAAGTGTTGGAGAACGTTGGCGTGCCGGCTGTAACACACGCGGGCGATCCGGAGATCGCCGAGAGACAGGTGATCGCTGGCGAGCTGATGATCGCTGGCGAGCTGATGATCGCTGGCGAGCTGATGATCGCTGACGAGCAGAAGGCTACGCGTGGAAGCCTGTGCATAGAAGAAGAGTCCTTGACCCCGACCTGAACCGAAGTTCTAGATCGTGAGGGCGAACGTGGGCGCACAGGGCGCGTAACAGGAACCAACAGGAACAGCAGGGATGATCATCTTGAAAGCGCTGATGAGCAGAAGAGCGCCTGTGTGTTAACACTGAGCAGGAGCAGGAGAGAACACAGCAGAAGGGCGCGCAGGGAAACCCTGACACGCAAGGGAAGAACCCCCGTGGGGGCAACCCTTTGCCCCGAAGGGATCGTTGTCCGCCGGGCGACTGATGTCCGTCGGAAGACCGCTGTCCGTCGGGAAGACCGCTGTCCGTCGGGAAGACCGTTGTCCGTCGGGAAGACCGTTGCCCGTCGGAAGACGAGATCAGACTGCTGTCCATCTGCACCAAGGCGGAAGATCGAGAAAAATGATATTTTAATTATAAAATAAATTTTTGAATATACTTACCCGGTGAATATATAATAGCTGCTACTCAGCAGCTCGACAGAAAACACACTCAAAAAACTCGCGAGCGATCGCTATGAAGGTTGCGGGTGTGCCCACCAGCGCCAACTATCGGCCAGATACCACTCTTGCATGTAAACAAACCCTTCAATTCTTCTCGTCCCGCTGCGTCTCTATTGGGGAGGAAGGGAGGGCCTTTAATTTATATATTCACCGGGTAAGTATATTCAAAAATTTATTTCATAATTAAAATATCATTTTTAAATATTTAACTTAGCCGGTGAATATATAATAGCTGATTCACACCCAAGGCGGTGGGTAGAGACCAGAGTTAATTAAGTTTACAGCGTATAAGCTAAGAGTTTTTGACAGTTATCAATATAACAAAATCAAAATATATAGGTACCTGGTAAGGAAGTTGACTTAGACGATTACTCTGCCTTGTAAGTCTGTCTTCCTCACGAAGCCCAGCGATCCTCTTAGGATGCTGAAAGACTCCCAGGAGCTGAAGTATAAAGGGTTGCAACCCATACTAACAGGACCTCATCAAACCCCTAATCTGGGCGCTCTCAAGAAATGACTTTGACCACCCGCCAAATCAACAAGGATGCGAAAGGCTTCTTAGCCTTCCGTATAGCCCAAAAAACAATATTAAAAAACATTTCAAGAGACAGATTAAAAAGGATATTGGAATTAGGGTAATGTAGTGGTAGAACCCTCACCCACTACTGCACTCGCTGCAACGAATGGACCCAGTGTGTAGCAGTCCTCGTAAAGAGTCTGGACATCTTTTAAGTAAAATGACGCGAACACTGACTTGCTTCTCCAAAAAGTCGCGTCCATAATACTTTGCAGAGATTTATTTTGCTTGAAGGCCACGGAGGTTGCTATAGCTCTAACTTCGTGCGTCTTAACCTTAAGCAAACATCGGTCTTTCTCATTCAAGTGAGAATGAGCTTCTCGTATTAAAAAATCTGATAAAATATGACAAAGCATTCTTTGACATAGGCAATGATGGTTTCTTAACTGAGCACCATAATGCCTCAGATTTACCTCGTAATGACTTAGTAAGAGCTAAATAGAACTTAAGAGCTCTAACAGAACATAATACTCTTTCCAGTTCGTTGCCTACGATCTCTGATAAGCAAGGAATATCAAAAGATTTAGGCCAAGGACGAGAAGGCAGTTAATTTTTTGGCCAGGAAACCAAGTTGAAGTGAACAAGTGGCTTTTTCTGTAGAAAAAACCGATGTTCTTACTGAAGGCATGAAGTTCACTGACCCTTTTAGCCGAAGCCAAGCACACTAGGAAAAGTGTCTTGAGGGTGAGATCCTTCAGGGAGGCTGAATGTAATGGCTCAAACCTGTCTGACATGAGGAACCTTATGACCACGTCTAAGTTCCATCCAGGAGTTGCCAAACAACGTTCCTTAGAGGTCTCGAAAGACTTAAGGAGTCAACATGCTCCTGTAGCCCTTAATCGTGGGAGCTGAAAGGGAGCGAACCTTTCTCAGATGTAAAAGAAAATCTGCGATTTGGGCTACAGAGGTACTGGACGAGGACACAGATGCTGACTTGCACCAGTCTCAAAAGACTTCCCACTTCGACTGGTATACTCTAATGGTAGAAGCTCTCTTCGCTCTTGCAATCGCACTGGCTGCCTCCTTCGAAAAGCCTCGAGCTCTTGAGAGTCTTTCGATAGTCTGAAGGAAGTCAGACGAAGAGCGGGGAGGCTTTGATGGACATTCTTTACGTGGGGCTGACGTAACAGATCTACCCTTAGAGGAAGACTTCTTGGAAAGTCTACCAGCCATTGAAGTACCTCGGTGAACCACTCTCTCGCGGGCCATCATTATATCAGATGGTGATGGAACTGCTGAAGGTGAGAACCTCTCATCACTTGTACCTACAGTAATTTGGGAAAGGTTGGATGGGGTCATGTCAGGAACTGCTTCTGCCACAGCAGAAGTGGCAGTGCCAGGAAACTGGTTAGTCATATTAAGGACTTGCCACAGTTTCTCAGTGGACAGAATGTCCTCTAAGCCTAAAGAAGGCGATAGCGTCTTCAGAGCCAGACATTGTCAATGCTATGGAGTGGAGGGTGGAGTTCACCTGATCCACTGGGAAATCCACTAGCCAATATAGATCTGAGCTGTTTTGCTTCTTCGACAATCCTCCGGGGAGGAAAACACGGAGAAGGCTCATGGAGATAATAACCGAGGTCAAAAGATGAGAATGAGTGGATTTTCTCGGCCTCAAGGAAGACTTCACAAAGGAGAAGAGTCATGCTTTTCTTTCTTTCTCCCTTCTATTGCTGTATTATATGCACTGCAGTGATAACCATTCATTGCATTAAGTGCTGGGTGAATACCAAGAACAGTCATGTTTCCAACACGGAGGACACAAGAAATGGGGGTCAGTGTTACTCTTGCTCATGATGGTGCTGCACTTTTGGGAAGCAACTCCAACGCAGGACTGCATGCCCACAAGTTGTTTCTCCATTCCATGAACATCAAACATGCTCTGTAAAGAGGAAAAGGGTTAAGATTAAAGCAGCTAAGTTAGGAATACCAGAGTATGTGTGTACTGCTCAACAGCTAAAGTCAAAGCGTCTGACTGTACTTGTGGGGGGGATTCCATGCTACCCTTCACTTAACTACCGATGCATCGTTATAAACTTTAACCAAGTTTCCAGCTTCCCTGAAAACCTATTTCTATTGAAATATGGATTGCATCCGTATAGAAACAAACATTCACTTCAGACAATCGACAATATCTAAAGAGTCTGGCATCATTAAGTACAGCATCTAAAAATGACAAATTCGAAGATAATTTGTATTTTTCCTAACCATACAAACCTTAGCTATTTACAAAGGGTTACCTTTTAGCGTAGCTGAAATGGCGAGCCATTAGAATTTAACGAGGGTGTATTACCCCCGCGCTAGTTAGCGGGGGGGGTAGGGGAGTGGTAGCTAGCTACCCCTCCTCCCCCTCACACACAGGTGAATACTCACTTTCACTTAGAGGTAGGACTTGTCTTGGGGGACAGGGCTGGCGGGCAAATATGTGTAAATAGCTAAGGTTTGTATGGTTAGGAAAAATACAAATTATCTTCGAATTTGTCATTTGTTCCGTAACCGAAATACAAACCACGCTATTTACAAAGGGTGACTTACCCCTTAGGAAGGGTGGAAAGTCCCCAGCCATACTGGCTTTGGCTTTACCCGGGGACTCAGAATCCGAGTGAGTCGCACTCGAGAAAAGGAGTCCCTGCACCTCACAAGTTCCTTGCTCCCCAAGGAACCATGCGGCCTACGTAAGCCTGTGTGTGAAGGAAGAAGTGTGACCCGTCCTAGGCAGCTGACCTGGAGTTCCAGAAGGAACTCTGGGTTAGGACGTTCCCAATACCACCTCGTCAGGGTATGGGGGACGCGACAGTATTGACTCAATACTCGGAACACAAGGAAGCATGGTTTACCTGCAGAGGTTCGAGGTCAGCTATGCAGAGACCAGGATGCTGCTTCCCCGTAGAGGGGATGATGAAGAAAGAAGTAAGGGCCAGACATACTTCCTTCGTTCATGCAGACTAAAACCTGATAACAATGCCCTCAACCTTCTGCTACCTGTCCAAAAAGGAGCCTGAGGTTAGACCAGCTGTTGTGTAGCCACCACAGAGCGATAGAAAACGTATCGAGACTCCTGTGGGTCACGCCCTGCAGGAAGCGGGCTGCGAAGGTCATTAGACGCTTCCAGACTCCAAATTGTAGCACCTGCGTCACAGAGTAGTATTACTCGAAGGCGAGGGACGTTGCGATGTATCCAACATCGTGCTGTAGGGCGACGTGACGGGGGAGGGTCTGGAGACAGGCCGAGATGAATGTCCTTGAGTCCGGGCTGAAGAGGTATACTGGTGACTCTCCCCCATGTCCCCCTTGTGCTCCCAAATCGACTGCAACTGAGGACAAACTGCAGCTGTTCCCAACGCTAACCTCTCGATTCCTTTACTGGCAAGAAAGAGAAGGTCTTGGGACATCAGATACAGAATGGAGACTCGAAATCTTGAATGAATCGGACCGAAGGGCCGGGACCCCCAGATTCTGAGTCTAGCCAACAACTCAGGAGTGAGCCTGAATGTTGCCTTCCCCTCTTCCTTAGAAGGGGGGAGTCGTAAGAGACCAAGAAGATTGCTTACACACTGGCCGTGGCCAGAGTGAGCAGGAGACCCAAGGCGGAATACAATCCGAGGCCTGTCGTGAAGGGTCTTGAGAAGATCTCTTAAAGGACTAAAAGTCCGAGCCATGCTCCAAGTTGGAGGTCTTCCTCCGACTAGGGCAGGGACGATCGTAGCTTCGCATGAGCGAGGATAGATCCAGCGGGCAGGAAAAAGTTATTCCTTTAAGCCTGAAGGTCAGGGAAAGGCTGAGCGACAGGCTTCATTGCCGAGAGCGGAAAGGAGTTTCCTCCCGCCGAAAGGCAATAAGACCGTTATTGCTGGAGAAGAGACCTCACGGGAAGAGGTATATCTCCCACAGCACCAACCACCTTAGACTCTTCACTTTGCCTGGGAGACCCCTGAGGATGACTATCGCAGATGATGCGACCTCCGTACCGCGACTGTAGCGGGTTGTCTCCTCTTGAGGAGGAAGCGTAGTGTCTCCAGGCATGAAGCCGAAGCGACGCCCCGGTTCGGGAGAGATGTCGCAGTGTGGATGCTTGAGTAGTTTGCGCCGTGGGAGAAGCTCTCCCGGGAGTTCTGTCAGGGGAAGCAGAGGGTCCAGAAACCGTTCTGCGCATAGTCCCAGTGGAGCTCTCCCATTGAAAGGTTGACAGACAACCTGGTCTTGTTGAGACCCATTGTCCACAGACAAAAAGGAGGGAAGACGCAGGCGTCGAAGTTGTCCCACCATCACCGGAATGCATCTTGCCAGAGTCTCGGGGTCTGAGACTGGGGGGAAAAATAGCGGAAGCTTGAGGTTCCAAGCTGTCGCGATCAGGTCCCCCAGACCAGCACTTGCTGGTTACCCAAGGTCAAAGACCCCCAGGTACACTCTCTCTACGAGGCTCTGCTCGGATAGTCTGAGAGAACATTCCCCTGCCTGGAACGAGAGAGCCGATGGTGGTATTGAGAGAATCTCAATCATCCCGGTATCTCTACTGCAAGATGTGAAGGTGTGAAAATGCGTCCCCTGCTGGTTAGAATACGCCAGAATCATGAAGTCGATGGGCACGGGGCGACTCGGCAGGAGCTGTAGGATCTGTAGAGGGGCCAGACTAAGGCCCCTAAGCCTGCCTGAATGATGGAGAGGTATCCTTCAGGTCTTGACCATAGGCCTGGACCGGAACATACCCCCCCCCCCTTTCCTTTGACGAGTCCGAGAACAGCATCAAGAATGTCCGGAAAGGACGAGAATATCCACTACCATCAAGAGGCTCCATAGGTCAACACCCATTGCAGGTTTAATAGTTCCGCTGGTCCCATAGGGCCAGGGAGTCCGGTTAAACATTGCCTGAAGCCACCGGAACTTGGATCGCCCCACACGGAACTTATCCTGAGGCGACCGTTCGGACTATAGACGGGTCAATGAGGAAAGGAGAACTAGGAAACGTTCCAAGGTAGGGCTGAAAGCTCTGCTTGACTGAGAACAGGTACTGCGACTCTCCTCAGTCTTGCCACAGTCAACTGAAAGGAAGGCTCGGAGGATGTGGTAACAGAATCTGGCGTCCCCAGGTGGTCACCCATCCAAGTACCGACGTTGCATAACCTCGCTGGACGGACGAGAAGCGGGGTTTCCAACGTGGTAAGGCCGTTGACTCAATATCATGGCCAGATACTCAGATGTTGAGGCAGAAGAAGAGAAGGCTCCAAGCAAAATACCATGAGCCCACACTCATGGTAAGCATCCGGAAGCTTGTCCCGGTGCTGAAGAAGGTCGAACCCGAGCCTACCGGAGTTGACCAGCCCTCCAAAAGGCAGAGGAGGCGGAAGCCTGCACCTGAGCGGCCAAGAGGAAGGCAGGGAGAGTTCTCTGGGGAAACAAACCTGCTATGCCACGGCGGGATAGCCACACTGCATCATAAGCAGGAATACTTGCAGTCTAGGCTGAATTCGACGAGCACCCTGGAAGATGGATGGAATGGAAACTGAAAGTACCCGTCCTTCCGATCCAGGGTTTAAGGAGTCCTGTCGCCTCGTTACCAGTCTGATCGATTCTGCTGGTCTACGCTGGCCGAAGTTTGTTCGACAAACTTGATTAGGGCTGAGAGGTCGACTACGGACATCCCCTCTCAGATCCTTCCTTACAAGAAAGGATAGACTGAGGGGGCCGGGGGTGAAACCGTCGATGATCCTAAGGAAGACCTTCGCCTAAGGTATGGATTATTCTGCCCAACCGGGCAACTCTGCTGACGCTATGGCATAGAGGTTCAGAGACACTGAATTCGCTGACAGAGACGGCAGGCGCGATATCCTTGGCTAATCACAGAGATTGTGCGGGAATGGGCATCAGGAAGCTGTCATTCGGATGAGTAACCTTAAGCATCCTTCCAGCAAAAAACCTGCAATCCTAGAGTTCGTGAACTCCTTTTAGGACTATGCCCCCCCCCGGGGGAGTCTCCCGTGCCATCTGTTCCTGAGAGGAGGAAACTGCAATTGGACACCTTGTCCCAGTTGTCGTAGCCGATAACTTAGGCCGACGTGGTTGAAAGAAAAGGGCGCTGGAGCCCTGCAGAGTCTGGAAGAAAGCGCCTTGGAGGAGTGAAACCGGAAGTCGATTTCCTCCGCACAGCAGCTGTCTAAGTTTCTGTCCTTGGGCACAAACAAACTCTTCTCAAGGATGGAAGGGTGTCTGAGGTCGTCGACCTCCACAGATGAGACACCCGAAGGAAGCCCTCAGTCAGCGCGTCCAGATGGTACAACATCGAGCTTGTCCGCAAGTTAGATACTTAACGACGAAAGGCCAAGGTGCCTGAGCTCGAGAGGAGGAAAGTACCCCTGATCTTCCTGTAGCTTCCTTGAACCAAACCTCGGGCCGAAACCGAGGAGGGAAAGAACCTGGTAAGCTCCCAGAGGAAGAGGTGAGCAGTCACCCCTTGTCCGATGGAGAAATCTCGAACGGAAAGCCCCCCCCGCCAAAAATCCTTCCAGGGAATGACGGGGAAGGGCTAACCCAGGTTCAGGAAAGAGGAGTGTTGCTCAGATCTCCCTTAAGTTTCTCCTATTCTTGCAAGTGCCATACTCTGCGTTTACGGGGTAAGGCTGTGTTCTGGAAATTCACTTCAGAAGAACTCACCAGGCTGCAAAAAACCCCATTGGAAATCGTGGTCGCAACCGCCCTGGAGCTCGCGCGACGGTAATTCAAAGATTTTTGCAAGGGCGAACGTGGAAGCGCCCATGCGCGGTAACGCAAACAAAGGTGAGCGAAGGAGCGCAGAAGGAGGGCGAGCGTGGTAGGAAGGGCGAGAGCTGGTGGTCGGCGAGCGATAACCCATAGACGAGCAATGGATACTGCAAGAAATAAGCCGACGTTTGTGCGAAGAAACACTGTAGTTTCGCGCGACGGAACACCATCCGTCCGCGCGATGGAAAAACCGTTGGTTCGCGCGTGGGCAAACATTGGGGAGAATGGGCGTGGACGCGCATGAGCGTAGACGTGCAGGCATGTGGGCGTGTGGGCGAGTGGCCGTGCGGTCGCGCGGGCGAGCGGGTGCGCAGGCGAGCGGTCGTGAGGGTGGGCAGGTGGATGAGAGTGAGTCCGAGGCGGCGAACGCAAGCGTTAGCGCGATGGCGAGGAAACGCGCTGCCGCGTGGGCGAGGAAGACCGCTGGCGATATGGATCAACAAGCGATCGGTGGTGAGCTGGTGAGCGCTAACACGCAGGTTGGTGATGGCGCGTTGTGTTATGCCGACGCGATGGTCGAGCAGCATGCGCAGGTGAGCGATCGTGAGTTGGCGATCAGCACACGCCTGGTGATCAGTATGCGCAGGGTCGCGCGATGGTAATCAGCATGCCAGGGTCACGCGATGGCGATCAGCATGCGCAGGTGGGCGGTCGCGCGATGGCGAGCAGTATCCGCGATGGCAAGCAGCGTCTGCGGTTGAGGGTCGCGCGATGGCGATCAGCGTCCGCGGTTGAGGGTCGCGCGATGGCGATCAGCGTCCGCGGTCGAGGGTCGCGCGATGGCGATCAGCGTCCGCGGTCGAGGGTCGCGCGATGGCGATCAGCGTCCGCGGTCGAGGGTCGCGCGATGGCGATCAGCGTCCGCGGTCGAGGGTCGCGCGATGGCGATCAGCGTCCGCGGTCGAGGGTCACGCGATGGCGATCAGCGTCCGCGGTCGAGGGTCGCGCGATGGCGATCAGCGTCCGCGGTCGAGGGTCGCGCGATGGCGATCAGCGTCCGCGGTCGAGGGTCGCGCGATGGCGATCAGCGTCCGCGGTCGAGGGTCGCGCGATGGCGATCAGCGTCCGCGGTCGAGGGTCGCGCGATGGCGATCAGCGTCCGCGGTCGAGGGTCGCGCGATGGCGATCAGCGTCCGCGGTCGAGGGTCGCGCGATGGCGATCAGCATCCGCAGGTGAGCTAGTAGCTGGCGAACCATGTTCCTTCAGAAGTGTTGGAGAACGTTGGCGTGCCGGCTGTAACACACGCGGGCGATCCGGAGATCGCCGAGAGACAGGTGATCGCTGGCGAGCTGATGATCGCTGGCGAGCTGATGATCGCTGACGAGCAGAAGGCTACGCGTGGAAGCCTGTGCATAGAAGAAGAGTCCTTGACCCCGACCTGAACCGAAGTTCTAGATCGTGAGGGCGAACGTGGGCGCACAGGGCGCGTAACAGGAACCAACAGGAACAGCAGGGATGATCATCTTGAAAGCGCTGATGAGCAGAAGAGCGCCTGTGTGTTAACACTGAGCAGGAGCAGGAGAGAACACAGCAGAAGGGCGCGCAGGGAAACCCTGACACGCAAGGGAAGAACCCCCGTGGGGGCAACCCTTTGCCCCGAAGGGATCGTTGTCCGCCGGGCGACTGATGTCCGTCGGAAGACCGCTGTCCGTCGGGAAGACCGCTGTCCGTCGGGAAGACCGTTGTCCGTCGGGAAGACCGTTGCCCGTCGGAAGACGAGATCAGACTGCTGTCCATCTGCACCAAGGCGGAAGATCGAGAAAAATGATATTTTAATTATAAAATAAATTTTTGAATATACTTACCCGGTGACTATATAATAGCTGCTACTCAGCAGCTCGACAGAAAACACACTCAAAAAACTCGCGAGCGATCGCTATGAAGGTTGCGGGTGTGCCCACCAGCGCCAACTATCGGCCAGATACCACTCTTGCATGTAAACAAACCCTTCAATTCTTCTCGTCCCGCTGCGTCTCTATTGGGGAGGAAGGGAGGGCCTTTAATTTATATATTCACCGGGTAAGTATATTCAAAAATTTATTTCATAATTAAAATATCATTTTTAAATATTTAACTTAGCCGGTGAATATATAATAGCTGATTCACACCCAAGGCGGTGGGTAGAGACCAGAGTTAATTAAGTTTACAGCGTATAAGCTAAGAGTTTTTGACAGTTATCAATATAACAAAATCAAAATATATAGGTACCTGGTAAGGAAGTTGACTTAGACGATTACTCTGCCTTGTAAGTCTGTCTTCCTCACGAAGCCCAGCGATCCTCTTAGGATGCTGAAAGACTCCCAGGAGCTGAAGTATAAAGGGTTGCAACCCATACTAACAGGACCTCATCAAACCCCTAATCTGGGCGCTCTCAAGAAATGACTTTGACCACCCGCCAAATCAACAAGGATGCGAAAGGCTTCTTAGCCTTCCGTATAGCCCAAAAAACAATATTAAAAAACATTTCAAGAGACAGATTAAAAAGGATATTGGAATTAGGGTAATGTAGTGGTAGAACCCTCACCCACTACTGCACTCGCTGCAACGAATGGACCCAGTGTGTAGCAGTCCTCGTAAAGAGTCTGGACATCTTTTAAGTAAAATGACGCGAACACTGACTTGCTTCTCCAAAAAGTCGCGTCCATAATACTTTGCAGAGATTTATTTTGCTTGAAGGCCACGGAGGTTGCTATAGCTCTAACTTCGTGCGTCTTAACCTTAAGCAAACATCGGTCTTTCTCATTCAAGTGAGAATGAGCTTCTCGTATTAAAAAATCTGATAAAATATGACAAAGCATTCTTTGACATAGGCAATGATGGTTTCTTAACTGAGCACCATAATGCCTCAGATTTACCTCGTAATGACTTAGTAAGAGCTAAATAGAACTTAAGAGCTCTAACAGAACATAATACTCTTTCCAGTTCGTTGCCTACGATCTCTGATAAGCAAGGAATATCAAAAGATTTAGGCCAAGGACGAGAAGGCAGTTAATTTTTTGGCCAGGAAACCAAGTTGAAGTGAACAAGTGGCTTTTTCTGTAGAAAAAACCGATGTTCTTACTGAAGGCATGAAGTTCACTGACCCTTTTAGCCGAAGCCAAGCACACTAGGAAAAGTGTCTTGAGGGTGAGATCCTTCAGGGAGGCTGAATGTAATGGCTCAAACCTGTCTGACATGAGGAACCTTATGACCACGTCTAAGTTCCATCCAGGAGTTGCCAAACAACGTTCCTTAGAGGTCTCGAAAGACTTAAGGAGTCAACATGCTCCTGTAGCCCTTAATCGTGGGAGCTGAAAGGGAGCGAACCTTTCTCAGATGTAAAAGAAAATCTGCGATTTGGGCTACAGAGGTACTGGACGAGGACACAGATGCTGACTTGCACCAGTCTCAAAAGACTTCCCACTTCGACTGGTATACTCTAATGGTAGAAGCTCTCTTCGCTCTTGCAATCGCACTGGCTGCCTCCTTCGAAAAGCCTCGAGCTCTTGAGAGTCTTTCGATAGTCTGAAGGAAGTCAGACGAAGAGCGGGGAGGCTTTGATGGACATTCTTTACGTGGGGCTGACGTAACAGATCTACCCTTAGAGGAAGACTTCTTGGAAAGTCTACCAGCCATTGAAGTACCTCGGTGAACCACTCTCTCGCGGGCCAGAGGGTAGCAACCAACGTCAACCTTGTCCCTTCGTGAGAGGCGAACTTCTGCAGTACCTTGTTGACTATCTTGAATGGTGGGAATGCATATAAGTCCAGAAGAGACCAATCCAGTAGAAACGCGTCTATGTGGATTGCTTCTGTATCTAGGACTGGAGAGCAATAGATTGGTAACCTTTTGGTCAACGAGGAGGCAAAGAGGTCTATGGTGGGTTGACCCCAAGTAGCCCAAAGACTCTTGCCCACGTCCTTGTGGAGGGTCCATTCCGTGGGTATCACCTGACCCCTCCGACTGAGACAGTCTGCCAAGACGTTCAAGTCCCCCTGGATGAATCTCGTCAACAGGGAGATGCCTCGATTTCTTGACCATAAGAGAAGGTCCCTTGCGATCTCGAGCAGCGTGAAGGAGTGTGTGCCTCCTTGCTTGGAGATGTACGCCAAAGTTGTGGTGTTGTCTGAGTTGACCTCTACCACTTAGTTTCGAAGAAGCTTTCGAATATCATCAAGGCCAAGTGGACTGCTAATAGTTCCTTGCCATTGATGTGCATACTCTTCTGACTTGAGGTCCACAGACCCGAGCATTCCCGACCGTCCAGGGTCGCACCCCAACCCAAATCCGACGCGTCTGAGAACAACACGTGGTTTGGGTTCTTGACTGCTAGGGATAGTCCCTCTCTCAGACTGATATTGCTGTCCCACCATTTCAGGCCTGCCTTTACTGGTTCGGAGACTGGGAATGATACCGTCTCTAACGTCTTGTCCTAGTTCCAGTGAGAGGCTAGATGGAACCGGAGAGGCAGAAGGTGTAGTCTCCCTAGTGAGACAAACTGCTCCAGGGATGAGAGAGTCCCTACGAGACTGTTCCAACTCCTGACTGAAGAAACGTTTTCTTTTCAGCATTAGTTGGACTTCGAGCAGGGCTTGTTCTATTCAGTGGCAGACGGAAAAGCCCGAAAAAAACTGGACTGCGAATCTCCATCTCCAAATATAGAATAATCTGGGATGGGATCAGTTGGGACTTTTAGGTTGACCAAAAGTCCCAACTCCCTGGCCAGACTCAACGTCCAATGTAGATCCTGCAGACAGCGAAGACTGGACGATGCTCTGAGAAGCCAGTCGTCCAAGTACAGGGAGGCTCGGATCACCGATAGATGGAGGGATTTTGCCACATTCCTCATTAGCCTCGTAAACACGAGAGGAGCAGGACTGAGGCCAAAGCACAGGGCTCGAAACTGGTACCCCACATTCCTGTAAACAAACCTCAGAAACGGTTGGGAATCCGGGTGTATAGGAATGTGGAAGTATGCCTCCTGAAGGTCGAGAGAGACCATCCAGTCGCCTTCCATAAATGCTGTTAAGACAGCCTGGTAGACTTCATCGTGAAGTTTGTCTTGACAATGAACACATTGAGCGCACTTGCCTCTTACGTACTCCTGCAGTGAACATGGCTGCCAGATCATTGGAGCCATCCTTGAGGGACTTGTTCCTGCAGAGAACGTGGCTGCCAGATCATTGGAGCCATCCCTGAAAGCCTTGTTTATGCATGACATAATTGTACAGCAAAACTTCAAAAGCTCGAAAATAGCTCTGAAGTCGACCATAAAATCTTGGAGCGTCTCATGGCCAGGCGCCAGGGAGAGTCTATGAGGTTTGAGAAGTCTATCTGGGCAGAGGCAGGAACTCCCAAGCCGAGAACTTCTCTCGTGTCATATCAGACTCTCGCTCTATAAGCCAGCTTAAAAGTAGGGAAAGCAAAGGCTGTCTCCCCCAAAATCCTCCTGGTGATAAACCAGTCCACTAGCAAACGTAAAGCTCTCTTAGAAGAGCGAGAGAGAACTAGCTTATAAAACAACGGCTTCGAAGTAGCTAGGCCTAGTGTAAACTCTGACGTTTAGGCGAACGAGGAGCAGCAGTTACAAAAAGATCCGGACAAAGATCCTTAAAAATCAGCATGATTTATTTAAAGTCCATAGAGGGCTAAGCAGCTTTAGGCTCCTCTCCGTCTGACAGAGTCCTCAAGGGAATATCAGTAGGAGGGGGAACAGCAACTTCCTCATCTGAAGGAACCTTGTCCGACAATAGCCGAGTCTCAAGCAAGGGAGAGACCTACCGTGGTGGCAATGCTTTACAAGCAGAGTCCACACGCACTGGTGCATTAGTAGCGGACCAGGACGCAACATCATGTAACTGCTTAACAGTCTGTGAACTGTCAACAACAACAGGTGCGGGAGGACGCTCGGCGTCCACTCGAGACTGTTTTGACTGCCTAGTCTGAGCAGTCAAAACAACTCTAGACTGCGGTAGTTGACGCTCAACGTCAAAACAAGTCAACTCCGCTGGTTGGCGAACGTCCTGAACGTCAACAGGAGCATTAGGAAGCGGCCTAACGATCAAATGCGGCTGAAAATCCACACGTGACCGCATCGAGTGAGGCTCTACATATCGTGACTGACGTGACTTAGCTACGCCAACGTCAACAGGACGCACAAAGGTTCGTTTAGGCGGCTGAAGGCCAGGATCTCGATGAGATAAACGGCTAGGATCAACGTGAACCTTATCGGCAGAATAGTCTTCCATAAGAGAGGCAAGCTTATTCTGCATGTCTTGCCGTACAACCCATTTAGGATCAACGGGAATGGTTGCGGTAAGAGACGAGGGTAACGTCTGTGACTGCAAAACCTTGCCTACAAAAAGACTCTCGGAGCCTGTGTTACGCTTTTGTTTAGGCGGCGAGCAGTCTTCCGATGACTGCATAGGGTCAGAGCTGTCCTAATAGTTAAAACCAGGACGCTGGACCTGTACTGAAAGGACTGACTTTCGCTTAAAGGGCCTCGAAACCTTGTTCCACGGTTTCTTATGCGAAAAGCCTTCAGATGACGAGGAGAAAATCGTCTCTCTCGCCTTATGGTAGGGGTGATCTTGGTGAGATACGCCTGATACCATAGAGGGAACGTCTGTTCGCTGATCAAGGCCTCTCGAACCCATAAGTCGTACGACATTACTTCTCCCCTGGGCTTGGGAGCTTGCAAGAGGTCTCGGACTAGGCGAACGACAGGCACGAACAGACGAACCCTCGGTCGCAACACTGATAATACTTTGCGCAATATCACTTTATCACTACGATTTTCTGTTTTGCACTTATTTCACTGAAATCGAATTTTTTAAACAATTCACATTAGGTATGAATAAAACTGATTTCTACCTGAAGCACGCAATTCTACCCTCATCAAAAGGTTATAATTGCGAAATCAGTCGTATAATGTAAGCACATTAATACAAGCAAAAAAACAGTAAACATATTTTAAGATAAAAAGATCAGTGGCTGGGAAAGAGACTAAACACTAGTTCATTCAAAACTACGTTGTCAATCTCTCACCGTACAGTGCCTTGGGACGAGAATAAAAACTAAAAACGTTTTATCCTTTCTCCCTGTACAGAGACTAGGGACGAGAGTAACTCGAGAACAACGTTACTCGCTTGGGACGAGAATAAAGATCGGAACGTTCTCTCTCCTCTCTCTCTCTCCATCTCTATCTCTCTCTCTCTCTCTCTTGATTTCGCACCGAAGAGAAGAACCCACTTATGTTTCGTCAATAAACAGGTTTTTCAATTAAAAAGTTCCTTTAAAATAGAATTTAAAACATTTAAGCTTTGAAAGAAGAATGAACAAAACGTAAGAATTGATTTACTCTTTCTGCAAAGTGAAACCGTGATACTCTCTCTCTCTATCGTAACGATAGAGCGCAAACTGCGTAGCATAAATAAACTAAACGTTAGTTCACCTTTGAAACAGTACGAAGACTATTCAAAGAAAATCTTTCATAAAATGTCTACTAAAAAATATTCATTTAATAAGTTTTAAATCATTAGCTCTGTAAAAGTTATTTACGATTGAAAGGGCTCAACGTTGTTTAACTTCGGTTTCCAAGTTAGGACCGCCTACTCTCAGGAAAGGTCGCATATAAACAAATCATTAAAATTTATCTTGATGTTCATTATAAATGGAAAGCTAATCGAAGAGGCCTAATAAAGGCGGTTGAGATATAAAATATATAGAGGAAAATCTATAATTAATTTATAACGTGATAAGATAATTGCTAAAAGCCAAAAACACACTTCCGTACTAAGGGAAGGGTCGGCCATTTAAAAGTCAAAGAAAGTCCAAAAAAACAATCCAAAGTCATCAAAAATTAAATCTATCTAAAAACGAGTTCAAGATTTAAGTTGAAGATAAAACACCTGCACTGCGAAAGCTCAAACCAAAATGAAGTACTTCACCAAATATGTTGAGAAAACTCCAGGTTCTACAGCGAGTAATGATACGTCTTGTCGTCAAGGTCGACAGAGAAGAATTGAAGGGTTTGTTTACATGCAAGAGTGGTATCTGGCTGATAGTTGGCGCTGGTGGGCACACCCGCAACCTTCATAGCGATCGCTCGCGAGTTTTTTGAGTGTGTTTTCTGTCGAGCCGCTGAGTAGCAGCTATTATATATTCACCGGCTATGTTAAATATTTAAAAAGGAGTTGTAGGCTGCAAACGGAGATCCAAAAAGGCGCCTCAAGCACCCTTATAGGGAGATGAGAGGCCCTTACGACGAGGCAGACGGTGGGCCTACGGCGAGGGAGGCCAACAGCAACCGCAACAGAAGAAACCTCCGAAGAGGAGTCTCTATGAGTGTACTCTCTCGCGAACGAAAGAGAAACACTTCGTGGAAGAGACTGGTCAGCCAGTGACCTAAAAGGAGCGATCCTCCGAAGAGGAGCTCCTGCAGTTGCCCAGCCCCTTGAGCGAAACTGCAGGTGCGACCGCTCAGCACCAAGAGCATAGTCGCACGAAAAAAAGGCAAGAGAAGAACCCCCCAAAAGGGGAAAAACTTGAGCCTGGACAGGAAAAACTTCCCTCGGAAGGAAAGTTACCGGCCCAAGGAGGCAAGCCTCCTGAGAGTTCTAAAATGAACTGGAGAGCTGTCCGTCGACACGGGAGTACTTCCAGTAGAAGGAGACACGCCCCTGACGAAAAAACAAGGGGGGAGGCAGCAACAGCCGAATCCCCAGGACTCAACCAGACAGCTCACACCGTTGCCATATTACAGAAACGAACTAGATCGGTAACTGTAAAAAAATAAAACAAATAATATTAGTACACATTCATTCCCCCGGGAAGGCTCCGAAGAGGAATCCCGAGGGAAAGGAACAAGAATTACACAACAGGCACGTGCCCTCACAACCACTTACACTCACGGAAGGAGAGCTGTAACCAAAACAGAATTATAACAATTATAATTATGTAACTATGTAATAATGTAATTTAAAAAAGAATGAACACTAAAGAAAGAACGAAAACCCCGGGAAGGAATCGTTCTACAAAAAACAACTACAATTAGATTCATAACTAATTGAGACAAACGTACGGCGTAGCAACCCCCCCACACGGAAAGGAAGCTACAAGGGCGTAGTAAAACGTAGTAAAAGGGTGAACAACCTCAAGAGAGAGAGAAAGACATGAGTCAAACTTGATCGCCACCCATAAAATTACGCCATGGTGGCCTAACTGCCGCAGGACTCCACGTAGATATCGTACACTACACACACAAATCTGAAAAGGAAACTTACTTATTTCTATACTCAAATATATATACAAACATGAAAACATGTTTACATAATATTGAGTAAATGAAAAGTAAGCGATTAAGTAAAGACAAAACAAACAATGGCTGCCAAGAGAGGACCAAGACAGAGACGTCTGTCACAGTCCGAGCCAAAAGTGAAAGTGAGTATTCACCTGTGTGTGAGGGGGAGGAGGGGTAGCTAGCTACCACTCCCCTAACCCCCCGCTAACTAGCGCGGGGGTAATACACCCTCGTTAAATTCTAATGGCTCGCCATTTCAGCTACGCTAAAAGGTAACCCTTTGTAAAAGGTAACCCTTTGTATATTTCTGGAGAACCCTTTGTATATTCCTGGAGACTGGCAGATCAGTATTTGCAAAACATAAAATAGTATCTACCTTGTTAAGAGTAAGCAATAAAGCCATTACTATTTGTATTGGTGTATAAGATTTAAAAAGGTTCATTATTTGTATAAGCATATTAAAGGTTTAAAAGCTGAATAAAAAAAGGGTTAATCTCAAGAGAAATATAAAAATATACCTACTTACGTTTTTCGACTTTGACTCTGGAAAATGTATATAAAGTTGAAGTTACATTGCCCAATCTCCTCAGTAAATACATCTTGGTTCAGCAAATCAATTCAAATCTCATGGGACTAGATTTCAACTTTCATTAATGCTTCCTTAGACACTATAACATTAATAGCCAATGCCTGCAAGATAAAGAATTCAATGAAGTCATGCTTAAAAATGAAATGGAAAAATATATAACTGTTTTAATAATTTGCATTTATTTCATGAATCTTCCTTGACGTCATATTGCTTCGCCTCCAGAAGCTTAGTTTATTGACACTTTCCCCCCAAGATGAAAAAAAAAAAATCCCATTTTCTTGCCTTTCAAAAGAAACTTTCCTTTAGTAAAGTAATGAACAATGGTAGCAGTTAATGGCAAGAAGCAAAGTTGCGATATGGTAGTCTCTCTTTATTTCAGTCTTTCAGTCACAACGGTTTGACATACTGTACAACGCCTCCAGATTCTTTATCATGTTATAGGGCAATTCCTGCATAGAATGTTTAAGGAAAATGGTGTAGCTAATCATGGTCCACATTCTCTACAACCTTGAGTCCTTCAATAGGGGTATGACTTAAGCAAAGCTGGAACCGCCATTAAAAATTTAACGTAGTAGTTAACTATTAGCAGGTGGTGGGGCTTCAGGTCGTGGGAAAGCCCAACCCACCTGTCAGTCAGTAAGTTACTCACTTTTAACCTAACCCCTAGGACTTCAAGGGGGGGCGGTTGAGGCTAGAAGTGTAACTTAAAGGACTACTATTTGTGTAGTTAGGAAAACGTCTATCCTGAATTCCATTCCTATGATTTCCAGTTACAAAAGATAACAAATAGTCGCGTTTCATATGAAATATTTATTAGATTAATACAAATGTCATTTTGCTTACTGTATTAAATGATATGACAAATTCGAAGATAATTTGTATTTTTCCTAACCATACAAACCTTAGCTATTTACAAAGGGTTATTACTTTTAGCGTAGCTGAAATGGCGAGCCATTAGAATTTAACGAGGGTGTATTACCCCCGCGCTAGTTAGCGGGGGGGTAGGGGAGTGGTAGCTAGCTACCCCTCCTCCCCCTCACACACAGGTGAATACTCACTTTCACTTAGAGGTAGGACTTGTCTTGGGGGACAGGGCTGGCGGGCAAATATGTGTAAATAGCTAAGGTTTGTATGGTTAGGAAAAATACAAATTATCTTCGAATTTGTCATTTGTTCCGTAACCGAAATACAAACCACGCTATTTACAAAGGGTGACTTATCCCTTAGGAAGGGTGGAAAGTCCCCAGCCATACTGGCTTTGGCTTTACCCGGGGACTCAGAATCCGAGTGAGTCGCACTCGAGAAAAGGAGTCCCTGCACCTCACAAGTTCCTTGCACCGCAAGGAACCATGTGGCCTACGTAAGCTTGTGTGTGAAGGAAGAAGTGTGACCCGTCCTAGGCAGTTGACCTGGAGTTCCAGAAGGAACTCTGGGTTAGGACGTTCCCAATACCACCTCGTCAGGGTATGGGGGACGCGACAGTATTGACTCAATACTCGGAACACAAGGAAGCATGGTTTACCTGCAGAGGTTCGAGGTCAGCTATGCAGAGACCAGGATGCTGCTTCCCCGTAGAGGGGATGATGAAGAAAGAAGTAAGGGCCAGACATACTTCTTTCGTTCATGCAGACTAAAACCTGATAACAATGCCCTCAACCTTCTGCTACCTGTCCAAAAAGGAGCCTGAGGTTAGACCAGCTGTTGTGTAGCCACCACAGAGCGATAGAAAACGTATCGAGACTCCTGTGGGTCACGCCCTGCAGGAAGCGGGCTGCGAAGGTCATCAGACGCTTCCAGACTCCAGCTTGTAGCACCTGCGTCACAGAGTAGTATTACTCGAAGGCGAGGGACGTTGCGATGTATCCAACATCGTGCTGTAGGGCGACGTGACGGGGGAGGGTCTGAAGACAGGTCGAGATGAATGTCCTTGAGTCCGGGCTGAAGAGGTATACTGGTGACTCTCCCCCCATGTCCTCCTTGTGTTCCCAAATCGGCTGCAACTGAGGCCAAACTGCAGCTGTTCCCAGCGCTAACCTCTCGATTCCTGTACTGGCAAGAAAGAGAAGGTCTTGGGACATCAGACACAGAATGGAGACTCAAAATCTTGAATGAATCGGACCGAAGGGTCGGGACCCTCAGATTCTGAGTCTAGCCAACAACTCAGGAGCGAGCCTGAATGTTGCCTTCCCCTCTTCCTTAGAAAGGGGGGGGAGTAGTAAGAGACCAAGGAGATTGCTTACACACTGGCCGTGGCCAGAGTGAGCAGAAGACCCAAGGCGGAATACAATCCGAGGCCTGTCATAAAAGGGTCTTGAGAAGATCTCTTAAAGGACTAAAAGTCCGAGCCATGCTCCAAGTTGGAGGTCTTCCTCCGACTAGGGCAGGGACGATCGTAGCTTCGCATGAGCGAGGATAGATCCAGCGGGCAGGAAAAAGTTATTCCTTTAAGCCTGAAGGTCAGGGAAAGGCTGAGCGACAGGCTTCATTGCCAAGAGCGGAAAGGAGTTTCCTCCCGCCGAAAGGCAATAAGACCGTTATTGCTGGAGAAGAGGCCTCACGGGAAGAGGTATATCTCCCACGGCACCAACCACCTTAGACTCTTCACTTTGCCTGGGAGACCCCTGTGGATGACTATCGCAGATGACGCGACCTCCGTACCGCGACTGTAGCGGGTTGTCTCTTCTAGAGGAGGAAGCGTAGTGTCTCCAGGCATGAAGCCGAAGCGACGTCCCGGTTCGGGAGAGATGTCGCAGTGTGGTTGCTTGAGTAGTCTGCGCCGTGGGAGAAGCTCTCCCGGGAGTTCCGTCAGGGGAAGCAGAGGGTCCAGAAACCGTTCTGCGCATAGTCCCAGTGGAGCTCTCCCATTGAAAGGTTGACAGACAACCTGGTTTTGTTGAGACCCATTGTCCGCAGACAAAAAGGAGGGAAGACGCAGGCGTCGAAGTTGTCCCACCATCACCGGAATGCATCTTGCCAGAGTCTCGGGGTCTGAGACTGGGGGGAAAACTAGCGGAAGCTTGAGGTTCCAAGCTGTCGCGATCAGGTCCCCCAGACCAGCACTTGCTGGTTACCCAAGGTCAAAGACCCTTAGGTACACTCTCTCTATGAGGCTCTGCTCGGATAGTCTGAGAGAAACATTCCCCTGCCTGGAATGAGAGAGCCGATGGTGGAATTGAGAGAATCTCAATCATCCCGGTATCTCTACTGCAAGATGTGAAGGTGTGAAAATGCGTCCCCTGCTGGTTAGCATGAAGTCGACACGCAACGGGGCGACTTGGCAGGAGCGGTAGGATCTGAAGAGGGGCCAGACTAAGGCCCTTAAGCCTGCCTGAATGATGGAGAGGTATCCTTCAGGTCTTGACCATAGGCCTGGACCGGAACATGCCCCCCCCCCTTTCCTTTGACGAGTCCGAGAACCGCATCAAAAATGTGGGGAAAGGACGAGAATATCCACTACCATCAAGAGGCTCCATAGGTCAACACCCATTGCAGGTTTAATAGTTCCGCTGGTCCCATAGGGCCAGGGAGTCCGGTTAAACATTGCCTGAAGCCACCGGAACTTGGATCGCCCCACATGGAACTTATCCTGAGGCGACCGTTCGGACTATAAACGGGTCAATGAGGAAAGAAGAACTAGGAAACGTTCCAAGGTAGGGCTGAAAACTCTGCTTGACTGAGAACAGGTACTGCGACTCTCCTCAGTCTTGCCACAGTCAACCGAAAGGAAGGCTCGGAGGATGTGGTAACAGAATCTGGCGTCCCCAGGTGGTCACCCATCCAAGTACCGACGTTGCTTAACCTCGCTGGACGGACGAGAAGCGGGGTTTCCAACGTGGTAAGGCGGTTGACTCAATATCATGGCCAGATACTCCAGATGTTGAGGCAGAGGAAGAGAAGGCTCCAAGCAAAATACCATGAGCCCACACTCATGGTCAGCATTCGGAAGCTTTTCCCGGCGCTGAAGAAGGTCGAAACCCGAGCCTACCGGAGTTGACCAGCCCTCCAAACAGCAGAGGAGGCGGAAGTCTGCACCTGAGCGGCCAAGAGGAAGGCAGGGAGAGTTCTCTGGGGAAACAAACCTGCTATGCCACGGCGGGATAGCCACACTGCATCATAAGCAGGAATACTTGCAGTTTAGGCTGAATTCGACGAGCACCTTGGAAGATGGATGGAATGGAAACTGAAAGTACCCGTCCTTCCGATCCAGGGTTAAAGGAGTCCTGTCGCCTCGTTACCAGTCTGATCGATTCTGCTGGTCTACGCTGGCCAAAGTTTGTTCGACAAACTTGATCAGGGCTGAGAGGTCGACTATGGACATCCCCTCTCAGATCCTTCCTTACAAGAAAGGATCGACTGAGGGGGCCGGGGGTGAAGCCGTCGATGATCCTAAGGAAGACCTTCGCCTAAGGTATGGATCATTCTGCCCAACCGGGCAACTCTGCTGATGCTATGGCATAGAGGTTCAGAGACACTGAATTCGCTGACAGAGACGGCAGGCGCGATATCCTTGGCTACTCACAGAGATTGTGCGGGAATGGGCATCGGGAAGCTGTCATTCGGATGAGTAACCTTAAGCATCCTCCCAGCGAAAAAACCTGCAATCCTAGAGTTCGTGAACTCCTTTTAGGACTATGCCCCCCCGGGGGAGTCTCCCGTGCCATCTGTTCCTGACAGGAGGAAACTGCAATTGGACACCTTGTCCCAGTTGTCGTAGCCGATAACTTAGGCCGATGTGGTTGAAAGAAAAGGGAGCTGGAGCCCTGCAGAGTCTGGAAGAAAGCGCCTTGGAGGAGTGAAACCGGAAGTCGATTTACTCCGCACAGCAGATGTTTAAGTCTCTGTCCTTGGGCAAAGACAAAACTCTTCTCAAGGATGGAAGGGTGTCTGAGGTCGTTGACCTCCACAGATGAGACACCCGAAGGAAGCCTTCAGTCAGTGCGTCCAGATGGTACAACATCGAGCTTGTCCGCAAGTAGATACTTAACGACGAAAGGCAAGGTGCCTGAGCTCGAGAGGAGGAAAGTACCCTTGATCTTCCTGTAGCTTCCTTGAACCAAACCTCGGGCCGTAACCGAGGAGGGAAAGAACCTGGTAAGCTCCCAGAGGAAGAGGTAAGCAGTCACCCCTTGTCCGATGGAGAAATCTTCAACGGAAAGCCCCCCCGCCAAAAATCCTTCCAGGGCGGGAGAAGGAGAGAGTACTCGTGCAGGAGAGGGGACCCTCGAGACCGACCTCTTGGGAACCAACTTCGCCCTGGGGGAAGTCACCACGAAGTCGACTCCTCTCTTTATCTTCAGCGTAGGAGAGACAGCCGCTGGTTTGTTACCCTGGCCGGTGAGTGCTGGTTCATTAACGCCCGTGCCAGCGGATCAAACCATGTCTGCTGCTCCAAGGACACAGAGTCCGAAATCCTCGCTAAGGTGAAAGGGATCGGGCGATCCTTTGGAGAGGACACGACGGTTCCTGCCTGAAAAGAAGGTGGGAAGAATGCTGTACTGACCTGTCTTCGTCCTGCACTACCAACCTGTGCTTGGATGGAGGTGATCCCGAGTGCCGCCTAGGAGCACGCGTCCCTGCTGCTACCACCGGCTGTGGAATTCGCCGCGAACTATGGTCGCGCGAGGGCGAACGGTCGCGCAAAGGCGAATGGTCGCGCGGGCGCACAGGCGAGCGGTCGCGAGGGCGCGCAGGCGAGCGATCGCGCGGGCGCGCAGGCGAGCGATCGCGCGGGCGCGCAGGCGAGCGATCGCGCGGGCGCGCAGGCGAGCGATCGCGCGGGCGCGCAGGCGAGCGATCGCGCGGGCGCGCAGGCGAGCGATCGCGCGGGCGCGCAGGCGAATGGGCGTGACGGCGAGGGATCGTGCTGCCGCGTAGGTGAAGAAGATCGCTGGCGGTAAGCGATGGCGAGCAGCATGTGTAGGTGAATGATCGCGTGATAGGGTGCGATGGTGATCAGCATCCGCAAGAGGGCGAGCGTTCAGGGTTGTGCGATGAGGAGCAGCATGCGTAAGCGGGCAATCGTGCAGGGTTGTGCGATGGTGAGCAGCATGCGCAGGTGAATGATCGCGTGAAAGGGTGCGATGGTGATCAGCATCTGCAGGAGGGCGATCGTTCAGGGTTGTGCGATGAGGAGCAGCATGCGTAAGCGGGCAATCGTTCAGGGTTGTGCGATGGCGAGCAGCATGCGCTGGTGAATGATCGCGTGAAAGGGTGCGATGGTGATCAGCATCTGCAGGAGGGCGATCGTTCAGGGTTGTGCGATGAGGAGCAGCATGCGTAAGGGGGCAATCGTTCAGGGTTGTGCGATGGCGAGCAGCATGCGTAGGTGAATGATCGCGTGAAAGGGTGCGATGGTGATCAGCATCCGCAAGAGGGCGATCGTTCAGGGTTGTGCGATGAGGAGCAGCATGCGTAAGCGGGCAATCGTTCAGGGTTGTGCGATGGCGATCAGCATCCGCAGTTGAGGGTCGCGCGATGGCGATCAGCATCCGCAGTTGAGGGTCGCGCGATGGCGATCAGCATCCGCAGTTGAGGGTCGCGCGATGGCGATCAGCATCCGCAGTTGAGGGTCGCGCGATGGCGATCAGCATCCGCAGTTGAGGGTCGCGCGATGGCGATCAGCATCCGCAGTTGAGGGTCGCGCGATGGCGATCAGCATCCGCAGTTGAGGGTCGCGCGATGGCGATCAGCATCTGCAGTTGAGGGTCGCGCGATGGCGATCAGCATCCGCAGTTGAGGGTCGCGCGATGGCGATCAGCATCCGCAGTTGAGCTAGTAGCTGGCGAACCATGTTCCTTCAGAAGTGTTGGAGAACGTTGGCGTGCCAGCTGTAACACACGTGGGCGATCCGGAGATCGCTGGCGAGCTGATGATCGCTGACGAGCTGACGATCGCTGGCGAGCTGATGATCGCTGACGAGCAGAAGGCTACGCGTGGAAGCCTGCGCAAAGAAGAGTCCTTGACCCCGACCTGAACCGAAGTTCTAGATCGCGAGGGCGAACGTGGGCGCACAGGGCACGTAACAGGAACCGCAGGGAAGATCATCTTGAAAGCGCTGACGAACAGGAGAGCGCTGACGAACAGAAGGGCGCGCAGGGAAACCCTGACACGCAAGGGAAGAACCCCCGTGGGGGCAACCCTTTGCCCCGAAGGGATCGTTGTCCGCCGGGAGACTGATGTCCGTCGGAAGACCGCTGTCCGTCGGGAAGACCGTTGTCCGTCGGGAAGACCGTTGCCCGTCGGGAGACGAGATTAGACTGCTGTCCATCTGCACCAAGACGGAAGATCGAGAAAAAGAAGTTGTAGGCTGCAAACGGAGATTCAAAAAGGCGCCTCAAGCACCCTTATAGGGAGATGAGAGGCCCTTACGACGAGGCGGACGGAGGGCCTTACGGCGAGGGAGGCCAACAGCAACAGCAACAGAAGAAACCTCCGAAGAGGAGTCTCTATGAGTGTACTCTCTCGCGAACGACAGAGAAACACTTCGTGGAAGAGACTGGTCAGCCAGTGACCTAAAAGGGGCAATCCTCCGAAGAGGAGCCCCTGCAGTTGCCCAGCCCCTTGAGCGAAACTGCAGGTGCGACCGCTCAGCACCAAGAGCATAGTCGCACGAAAAAAAGGCAAGAGAAGAACCCCCCAAAAGAGGAAAAGCTCAAGCCTGGACAGGAAAAAACTTCCCTCGGAAGGAAAGTTATCCGCCCAAGGAGGCAAGCCTCCTGACTGTTCTAAAATGAACTGGAGAGCTGTCCGTCGACACGGGAGTACTACCAGTAGAAGGAGACACGCCCCTGACGACAATACAAGGGGGGAGGCAGCAACAGCCGAATTCCCAGGACTCAACCAGACAGCTCACACCGTTGCTATATTACAGAAACGAACTAGATCGGTAACTGTAAAAAAATAAAACAAATAATATTAGTACACATTCATTCCCCCGGGAAGGCTCCGAAGAGGAATCCCGAGGAAAAGGAACAAGAATTACACAACAGGCACGTGCCCTCACAACCACTTACACTCGCGGAAGGAGAGCTGTAACCAAAACAGAATTATAACAATTATAATTATGTAACTATGTAATTATGTAATTTAAAAAAAAGAATGAACACTAAAGAAAAAAACGAAAACCCCGAAAGGAATCGTTCTACAAGCTGAAAAATTAACAACTACAATTAGATTCATAAACTAATTGAGACAAAATGTACGGCGTAGCAACCCCACCCACACGGGAAGGAAGCTACAAGGGCGTAGTAAAACATAGTAAAAGGGTGAACGACCTCAAGAGAGAGAGAGAGAGAAAGACCGAAGTCAAACTCGATCGCAACCCATAAAATTAGGCCGTGGTGGCCTAACTGCCGAGGCCTCCACGTAGATATCGTACACTACACACACACATCTGAAAAGGAAACTTACTTATTTCTATACTCAAATATATATACAAACATGAAAACATGTTTACATATATATTGAGTAAAAGAAAAGTAAGCGATTAAGTAAAGACAAAACAGACAATGGCTGCCAAGCGAGGACCAAGACAGAGACGTCTGTCACAGTCCGAGCCAAAAGTGAAAGTGGGTATTCACCTGTGTGTGAGGGGGAGGAGGGGTAGCTAGCTACCACTCCCCTACCCCCCCGCTAACTAGCGCGGGGGTAATACACCCTCGTTAAATTCTAATGGCTCGCCATTTCAGCTACGCTAAAAGTAATAACCCTTTGTAAATAGCGTGGTTTGTATTTCGGTTACGGAACAAATATTGTTTTATTACAATATTTCTTTATCTTACCTTTGTTATTTTCAGTTGGATTTGTGTTTGTAAAGCTGAGGACCTTCTGTACAAATAACTTTGAAATATTGTGATTTGTTCCAACACAAAATACAATCCATCATCCTTTAATAGGACTCAGTCTTTGGGGGTAAGGAAACCCCTATGAACTGAACTCTGGCTGGTTTGACTTTCCCAGGAGATGTCAGAGCACTTGGTCCTGTATAGAAGTAAAGGTGATGATTCCTACCAACCTCCTGAAGGTTTGAGCATGGAGATGTTACAGGAGTTAGACTAGGCCCTTACCAATAGTAAATGGTAATTGGTCACAGAAGACCCCATAAAATTAAATTGGATGCATTGTCCAAATGAATACACATTATAAGAAATTGGTTTGCATTTATTTTATCCATCTTCCCCTTCATCTAAGAGAATGGAGGAGATAATTTTTAACAGATCTTGTGTGAAACAAAAGGTTGCTCAGCTATAAAGCTCATTTGCACCAGACATCCGGTTCAACTTAAAGCAGCCATCACTGCTGCACTCCCAAGAGGGGGAGAAAAGAAAGTAGAAGGAAATTCCACCTTTCAATCTAGGCTGACGTCGAAACGGCTTTCCTAGACGACATGCAACTTATCTCGTGAGAAAACTAGTCTGGCTATATAACCTATTGAGTTGCTACCACAGAAACGAGGGCTAAGGTAACCATGGGTTTGTAGATATACTATCACAGAAAACAAGCAATAAAGGAAATTCTATATGAATCCCTGATTCACAAACAGCTTCTTTTTGAGTGCTAAAGAGGACCAAATATTCTTAAATTTGTGACCCCTTGTCCGAGTTAGATATCCAAACCTTTTGCTAAATGAGACAAGAACAAAGCCAAAATGAAGTGTTCTGGGATATCTTTCTCTTCACCCTCACGGTGCTAAGAAAAGACTTTGGAGCTCAGGTCTGAAGCTCAGAGTCCTCTTATGATAGCACCATGGTTTACCCAAACATAATAGCATGTCTGCTCACTTGTCCATTTATTCTAAAATGCCAGAAAATTTTTCAAAAAGCCAAAATTGAAGAGGCGCCAATGCTACATATGAATGGTTTGTGACTGAAGTAAAAAAGTTAGCGTCTAGGTGACCAACAGGTGGACAGGTCTTCCCAGCCAGTACTACATAAATACTTTGTTAAATTCTCAATGGCCATTCCAGCTCAGTTGAAGTCATACACCTATTAAAGGATGGTGGTTTGTTTAAAATGTTAGTTTAAATATCATACAATTAGACTGGTATACAGTATATTTAAAGGAATTTCGGAGCCTTTGTATATTAGCGGCCAGTTCCTCTTACGTGCATGGAAAATGGACACTAACTAACTTAAACTTCCCCCCCCCCACCTTAACCTACAAGCTGTATCCTTACCTACTTACCTAATGGGGGGGGGGTTTAACGCCCCTCTGCAGCTACCTGACAATGCCGTATTCTTACTCAGGCATCATTATACATACAGGTTGCTGCTACTACACATAGGCCCCAGAATTTAGAATGCAATCTAGGATGATACCTGGCGCAAAACCTAAACTTTACAGTTATGGTAGTCGACCCACCATAACTAATAAAACTAAGGATTCCCCAAAAATCAATACAAAGAAACCTTCAAAACACCTATAACCACACCATGTTGTATTCCCTTTCTTTAAAAAAAAAAAAAAAAAAAAGCTGTAAAATGTTATTTTTATTAGTAAAATAAATTTTTGAATATACTTACCCGATAATCATGTAGCTGTCAACTCCGTTGCCCGACAGAATTCTATGGAGGGATACGCCAGCTATCACAATACTAGAAGGGGGTGTACTTACCAGCGCCACCTGTGGCCAGGTACTATAGTACTTCTTGTTGACACCTCCTCAATTTTTCCTCGGTCCACTGGTTCTCTATGGGGAGGAAGGGAGGGTCGATTAAATCATGATTATCGGGTAAGTATATTCAAAAATTTATTTTACTAATAAAAATAACATTTTTCAATATTAAACTTACCCGATAATCATGTAGCTGATTCACACCCAGAGGGGTGGGTGAAAACCAGTGTACAAGATTAAAGGATAGCTAAGTATCCCATATTTCATATAACAGTTATCTCAAATAACAATGAAATAATAAGTACCTGGTAAGGAAGTCGAATTGAACCGTTACTCTGCCTCTTTTTTAAGTTCGTCTTCCTTACTGAGCGCAGCGTTCCTCTTGGAGGCTGAATCAACTCAAAGGTGCTAAAGTATATAGGGCTGCAACCCCTACTAAAGGACCTCTACATAACCTCTAACCCAGGCGCTTCTCAAGAATGAATTGACCACCCGCCAAATCAAAAGGATGCGGAAGGCTTCTTAGCCTACCGTAACAACCATAAAAACAACAATAAAAGCATTCAAGAGAAAGGTTAAAAAAGGTTATGGGATTAAGGGAATGTAGTGGCTGAGCCCTCACCTACTACTGCACTCGCTGCTACGAATGGTCCCAGGGTGTAGCAGTTCTCGTAAAGAGACTGGACATCTTTAAGATAAAATGATGCAAACACTGACTTGCTCCTCCAATAGGTTGCATCCATTATGCTCTGCAGAGAACGGTTTTTATTAAAGGCCATCGAAGTAGCTACGGCTCTTACTTCGTGGGTCCTTACCTTCAGCAATGCAAGGTCTTCCTCCTTTAAGTGAGAATGGGCTTCTCTAATCAGAAGCCTTATATAATACAAAACCCCGTTCTTGGACATGGGCCTCGAAGGTTTCTTGATGGCACACCATAAGGCTTCTGACTGTCCTCGAATAGGTTTAGACCTATTAAGATAATACTTGAGAGCTCTGACAGGGCAAAGAACTCTCTCTAGTTCGTTACCTACCATGTTGGAGAGGCTAGGTATTTCAAACGATCTAGGCCAAGGACGTGAAGGAAGTTCGTTCTTTGCTAGGAATCCGAGCTGAAAAGAACATGTTGCAGATTCGGTCGTGAAACCAATGTTCTTGCTGAAGGCATGAACCTCACTGACTCTCTTAGCTGTTGCAAGGCAGACGAGAAAAAGAGTCTTGAGGGTAAGGTCCTTGAAGGAAGCTGACTGGAGAGGTTCGAACCTAGGTGACATAAGGAACCTTAAGACTACGTCTAGGTTCCAGCCTGGAGTGGATAGACGACGTTCTTTAGACGTCTCAAAAGACTTAAGGATGTCTTGAAGGTCCTTGTTGGAAGAAAGGTCCAAACCTCTGTGGCGGAGAACTGAAGCCAACATACTCCTATACCCTTTAATCGTAGGGGCTGAAAGGGATCTCTCATTCCTAAGATGTAAAAGGAAGTCAGCTATTTGGGTCACAGAGGTATTGGTAGAGGATACTGAATTGGCTCTACACCAGCTCCGGAAGACTTCCCACTTAGATTGGTAGACTCTACGAGTGGAAACCCTTCTTGCTCTGGCAATCGCACTGGCTGCCTCCTTCGAAAAGCCTCTAGCTCTAGCGAATCTTTCCACAGTCTGAAGGCAGTCAGCCGAAGAGCGTGGAGGTTTGGGTGCAACCTGTCTACGTGAGGTTGACGTAGAAGGTCCACTCTTAGAGGTAGAGTCCTGGGGATGTCGACTAGCCATTGAAGTACCTCTGTGAACCATTCTCTTGCAGGCCAAAGGGGAGCAACCAGCGTCAGCCGTGTCCCTTCGTGCGAGATGAATTTCTGCAGAACTTTGTTTATTATCTTGAACGGTGGGAATGCGTAAAGGTCGAGATGGGACCAGTTCAGTAGAAAAGCATCCACATGAACTGCTGCAGGGTCTGGAACTGGGGAACAGTACAGCGGAAGTCTCTTGGTTATGGAGGTGGCAAACAGATCTATGGTAGGTTGACCCCACAAGGTCCAAAGTCTGTTGCACACACTCTTGAGGAGGGTCCATTCCGTGGGAATGACCTGATTCCTTCTGCTTAGGCGATCTGCTGAGACGTTCATATTGCCCTGAATGAACCTCGTGACTAAAGTGAGGTTTTGACTTCTTGACCAAATGAGGAGGTCCCTTGCGATCTCGTATAGACTCCTCGAATGGGTCCCTCCTTGCTTGGAGATGTAAGCCAAGGCTGTGGTGTTGTCTGAGTTCACCTCCACCACTTTGCCTAGCAGGAGGGACTTGAAGTTCAGCAGGGCTAAATGAACTGCTAGTAGCTCCTTGCAGTTGATGTGGAGCGTTCCCTGTTCCTCGTTCCACGTTCCCGAGCATTCCCGTCCGTTCAAGGTTGCACCCCAGCCCGAGTCCGATGCATCTGAGAAGAGATGAAGATTGGGGGTCTGAATAGCCAACGATAGGCCCTCCCTGAGAAGGAGATTGTGCTTCCACCACAAGAGAGTGGTCTTCATCTCTTTGGTGACTGGGATAGAGACTGCTTCGAGAGTCAAACCCTTGTCCCAATGAGCTGCAAGATGGAATTGAAGAGGGCGGAGGTGGAGTCTCCCTAGCTCGACGAACAGGGCCAGTGATGAAAGGGTCCCTGTGAGACTCATCCACTGTCTCACCGAGCAACTGCTCCTCTTCAGCATGCTCATGATGCACTCTAGGGCTTGGCTTATCCTGGGGGCCGATGGAAAAGCCCGAAAATCCTGACTCCGAATCTCCATTCCCAGGTACACAATGGATTGGGAGGGAATGAGCTGAGACTTTTCTGTGTTGACTAACAGACCCAGTTCTCTGATTAAGTCCAAAGTCCAGTTGAGACTCTCCAGACAGCGACGACTCGTGGAGGCTCTCAACAGCCAGTCGTCTAAGTAGAGGGAGGCTCTGATGTCCGATAAGTGGAGGAACTTTGCTATATTCCTCATCAGATGCGTGAACACCATAGGAGCTGCGCTTAGGCCAAAACACAGGGCTTGGAATTGGTAGACAACCTTTCCAAAAACGAATCTCAGGAAAGGTTGGGAGTCTGGATGAATAGGAACGTGAAAGTAGGCATCTTTCAAGTCCAACGAGACCATCCAGTCCTCCTGCCTGACCGCTGCTAGGACCGACTTCGTCGTCTCCATCGTGAACGTCTGCTTGGTGACATACGCATTGAGCGCGCTGACGTCCAGCACCGGTCTCCAACCTCCTGTCTTCTTGGCCACCAGAAAGAGACGGTTGTAGAAGCCCGGGGATTGATGGTCCCGGACTATAACCACTGCCTTCTTCTGCACAAGTAGCGACACCTCCTGGTGCAACGCTAGCCTCTTTTCCTCTTCTTTGTAGTTGGGAGAGAGGTTGATGGGAGATGTGGTCAGAGGGGGTTTGAGGCAGAATGGAATCCTGTAACCCTCCCTCAGCCAACTGACAGACTGGGCGTCTGCACCTCTCTTTTCCCAGGCTTGCCAGAAGCTCTTGAGTCTGGCTCCTACTGCTGTCTGGAGATGCGGAGAGTCAATTTTTTCCTTTAGAGGCCTTGGAGCCTTTCCTAGACTTGCTCCTGGAAGAGTCTGGACGGGAGCTTCCTCGGCTGGGGGCTCTACCACGAAAGGGCGGTATGAACCTCGTAGCAGGAGTATCAGCCACTGGGGTGCGATAAGTCCTGGGGACAGAGGTAGCAACCTTAGACTTACGAGCCGATGAGGCTACAAGATCATGTGTGTCCTTTTGTATCAGGGCAGCAGACAAGTCCTTAACCAGCTCTTCGGGGAAGAGGAACTTCGAGAGCGGAGCGAAAAGGAGTTGTGACCTTTGACAAGGTGTAATGCTGGAGGAAAGGAAGGTACAAAGCTGTTCCCTTTTCTTAAGAACCCCTGATACAAACATCGACGCAAGCTCGCCAGATCCATCTCTAATGGCCTTATCCATGCAGGACATTAATAGCATGGCAGAATCCTTGTCCGCAGGGGAGGTCTTCTTGCTGAGGGCCCCCAGGCACCAGTCTAGAAAGTTGAACATCTCAAATGCTCTAAAAACACCCTTCAGGAAGTGATCAAGGTCTGAGAAGGTCCAGCAAACCTTAGAGCGCCTCATTGCAGTTCTACGAGGCGAGTCTACCAGACTTGAGAAGTCAGCCTGGGCAGAGGCAGGTACTCCCAAGCCTGGTTCCCCTCCTGTGGCATACCAAACGCTCGCTTTAGAAGTGAGCTTAGTCGGAGGAAACATGAAAGAAGTCTTGCCAAGGTGTTGCTTAGTCTGCAGCCACTCCCCTAAGATCCTTAACGCTCTCTTAGAGGACCTTGCTAGGACTAGCTTAGTATAGGTCGACTTAGCTGGCTGCAAGCCCAGCGAAAACTCAGATGGTGGAGAGCGGGGAATAGCAGAGACAAAGTGGTCTGGGTATACCTCCCTAAGCAGAGCCAAGACCTTACGAAAGTCAATAGACTGTGGAGAAGGCTTGGATTCATCCACGTCTGATGAGGGATCCAGGTGTGCCGCCTCATCATCAGACGCCTCATCACCAGAGTGTAGCGAAGAGATCGGACAGGTATGCTGAACAGCAGAGTCAGAACGAGCAGGAACAACAATATTAGTGGTTTCCTCTTCAAGAATCTGTTGAGGGAAAACCTGAGGCTCAGACTGCAAAGGCTGAACAAAAGAAGAAGCAGAAGGTAGGCGCATGGGTGGAGGAGGCTGACTCCTGGCATGAGTGGTTGAACTCAAGGGTTGCGCTTGCTGAGTGGTTGGCGGAAGCGGAGTAGCAAGTTCCTGTTCCTGCGGTGTGAGCGGAGCGCGATGAGGTAGAGGCTGCGCAGAACGTAGTAAATGTCTCGCAAGCTGAGGCTCCTGAGGCGCAAGGCTAAGGTGTTGTGGTGCTTGCCTTGGTTGAGCTCGCTGCAGCGAGAGCTGAGGAGACTGACTCATGGACGGGAGAGGTTGTTGTACCTCAACCGAGTGTTGCATCACTGGTGGAGCAGCAAGTGAAAGCGGAGGAAGAGAGGTATAAGCCTCCTGATCCCATTGCTGAGGTTGCCTTAAGGAAGGCGGAGGCTGTACACCACTGGGAACAGTAAACTCAGAACGTGGCTCAACATCGTACGCCTGGCAGGCGGTACTGCGGTCAGGCGGAGCGAGCGCAGGCGGAGCGAGTGCAGGCGGAGGCGGAGGCGCAACCTTCTCAGCCCGACACTCACTCATCAAGACCGAAAGCTGTGCTTGCATTGACTGCAGTAGAGACAACTTGGGGTCGGCAGACACTACGGTCTGCTGAGGCAAAGCCTGAACAGACGAGATCTGTTGCGGCAGAACCTTACTCCTCTTGGGCGGAGTACAGTCGACTGATGACTGCGGCGAGTCCGAGCTGAGCCAATGACTGCAGCCCGGTTGAGCACTCGCGGACTGGACTCTGCGTTTGAGTGGTCTAGAGACCTGAGTCCAGCGTTTCTTCCTTGACAAAAGATCAGCGGACGAGTAAAAGACGGGCTCAATCGTCTGCAGGTGGGAGTGACGGTCTCTGGAAGACACGCCCGCAACCACCGAGGATACTTCTGTGCGCCGATCAAGGCCTGCCGAACCCTTTTGCCCTTCGACATTGCTTCTCCCCTGGGCTTGGGAGCTTGCAAGAGGTCCCGGACTGGGAGAACGACTGACACGCACAGAAGTATCCTCACGCACCACACTGACACTGACACTAGCACTTGGCACTGCACTGACACTAGCACTCGTCACAGCACTGGCACTAATTCCACCCACTGCACTCTTGACCTTAAGTTCCTTGACTTCGGCCATAAGAGACTTATGATCACTTACCACTGACTCTACTTTATCGCCTAAGGCCTGAATAGCACGCAACACAACAGACATATCAGGCTGAGGGCAAATAGTAGGTTCGGGGGTAGCCACTACAGGGGTAGGAAAAGGTAGGGGATCATGAGGTGAGGAAAAAAGTGAAGAGTGAGAAGAACTCCTCCTAACTCTACCTTTCTCTAACTTAGTTGAATATTTCAAAAGACGGACAAAATCAAGTTCCGAAAGTCCGGCGCATTCCTCACATCGATTTTCTAACAGACAGGGCCTATCCCTACAGTCAGAACAAGCGGTGTGAGGATCTACCGAGGCCTTCGGACGAAGCCTATTGCAAGACCTACATCGCCTATGGGTGGGGGCTTGCGAAATGTCAGACATCTTGAATCCAAAGAGTTAGCCAAGTGGGGTTCCAAAATCAAGCAAAAGATCGTTAACCGTTAATCAGGACTATATAAAAGCTATCTAAGCTAATATAAGGTTTCCAGTAAAGCGACAGTCGAAATCTGAGAGAATACTTCACCAAAAGCCGTGAAAATACTCGAAGATCATAAGCGTATCCCAGAACGTCTTGCCGGAAGCACGACAGAGGAAAAATTGAGGAGGTGTCAACAAGAAGTACTATAGTACCTGGCCACAGGTGGCGCTGGTAAGTACACCCCCTTCTAGTATTGTGATAGCTGGCGTATCCCTCCATAGAATTCTGTCGGGCAACGGAGTTGACAGCTACATGATTATCGGGTAAGTTTAATATTGAAAAAGATATGTTTCTAATAAAGAAATTTAACCCACTCACCTAACCTGGTCTACAAGCCATGTCCTTACATAATTACGGAACGGGGGTTAACGACCCATTGCAAACCCCCTTAGGACTGCAAGGGGTGTATGTATGTATGATAGCAGAAAATGCAGACACATGTATGTGTGATGACGACCAGCTGAGAATACAGCAGTGGTAGCCTTTGTATATCCGCGGCGAGTTTCTACCGCGTGGATTAAAAATAACGTGAGCTAACCTAGAAAAAGGGATACTGTAATGTAAAATAAAACCAACTTGGTATTCCCCTTAACCTAACCTAAAAGCCATGTCCTTACCTACTTACCTAACGGGGAGGCTTACACCCAACTGCGATCACCTTTACACTACCACTACCGTATTCTAAGTTAGCCTTAATAACACATACAGGTGGCCGATATAATACATACACCCCCAGCAGTGTAAGGGGGGGTCACTGGGGGCGTTAGCCCCCACCAGGTAGATAAGTGGGCAAGAAGACGGCTTGTAGGCCAGATTTTAGGGGGTGTGAGTTTACATGCCCATTTCCTATGCACGCCTGAGGAACTGACCGCTAATATACAAAGGCCACAAGTGCTTTACTCTTAGCAATAGAGTGCAAAAATACCGAGTTGAAAATAAATGACCTACTTGGCATGAACGTCAAAATTAATAATAATAATAATAATAATAATAATAATAATAATAATAATAATAATAATGCCCTACGTTGGGTTAAGGCGTAAGTTGTATTCTTCGAATAAATGCTTTACTAGAAGAATACCTACTTGGCAGGTACCATAGGTATTACAAATTAATATGTACCACCCTTACGATAGCCATTACCTTGGTAAAGCTTTGTGGTTACAATCCAATTCCGTTTGTGATGGAGATCAAGTATGTATTATTCTTGTTTGCTAAACAACTCGCGATTGCAACACGACTCACGATGTTAAAAGTCGGTGTTCACTACATACGGATTATATAAATGAGTATTTCATAGAATAATAAAAGAACATAATTTAATTTTTCTGTAATATGTTATCCTTAAATATCAATTCAACAAATAACGCTTATTTATTGGATATTATAAACTGTTTTTATAAATCAAATTATATAAAACTTAGGGCTAATCCCTAGTAAAATAGATATATAATTTTCTTCTCTTGTTTTTGCGTAGTCCAGCTTGTCATAAACAGGGCCGGCTCGGCTGCCTGAATTGTCAAAGAAAATCACAGGAAATTACAGAATATCATATATACTGTATGTATATTATTATTATTATTATTATTATTATTATTATTATTATTATTATTATTATTATTATTATTATTATTATTATTATTATCATTATTATTATTATTATTATTATCATAATGACAACAACAACAACAACAACAACAATAATAATAATAATAATAATAATAATAATAATAATAATAATAATAATAATAGTGTTGTTGTTAGAAAAGCAGGATGCTATAAACCCAAGGGAATCCAACAGGGAAAAATAGCCCAGTGAGGAAAGGAAATCCAAGAGAAGTACTGAACAATGAAAATAAATTATATTAAGAATAATACCAACTTGTATCACCGCATCAGCATTATGCTCACTTAACTCACTTAACGTGAGAGCAGTCACCTGGGACAGAGTTCGCACTGCCACAAGTAGTGACGATAACATGCATGAACTGCTCAGCCTTATAGAATGTGGAGTACCAGAGTCTCGCCAAGAATTTCCTGTACATCTTCGAGAGTATTTTCAATTCCGCGAGCATCTCTACACTGTTGATGGTGTGATACTATACAAGGAGCGTATAGTTATTCCTCCAGCCCTTCGTCAGGAAATTCTCACATCTCTTCATTCAGCACATCAAGGAATTACCTCTATGGTATCGCGAGCAGAGTCATCTGTGTTTTGGCCAGGGATAACACCCGCTATAACAGCACTTCGAGCTGGATGCAACCACTGCAATCGCATTGCGCCTTCAAATCCTAGTGCTCCGCCTACACCCCTTATATCTCCAGACTACCCATTCCAATGTGTTTGTGCAGATTACTTTCACTACCGAGGAGTTGGATATTCAGTTATAGTTGATCGATACTCGAATTGGCCCATAGTTGAACGATCTTCGAACGGTGCAGAGGGTCTTATAACTTCACTACGCCGAACATTTGTGACATTTGGGATTCTGGATGAATTGACATCTGATGGTGGACCTGAATTTACAGCGATGGCAACTAGGCAGTTTTTAAAGGACTGGGGAGTCCATCACCGCCTTTCCTCTGTGGCCTTCCCACATAGTAACTGCAGAGCCGAAATAGGCGTCAAAACTGTCAAGCGTCTTATAGCGGACAACATGGCCAGTAACGGTGATCTCAACACTGATGAATTCCAACGTGCGATGCTCCAATACAGGAACTCACCTGAAAGAGATACCAAGTTATCTCCTGCAATATGTGTATTTGGTCGTCCCATCAGAGACTTCATACCTGTCCCGCCCGGCAGGTACCGTCCTCACGACACGTGGAAGGAAACACTCGATGCAAGAGAGGAGGCCCTAAGACATCGACACCTTAAACAGGGAGAGCGCTTATCAGAGCACACTAAGAGACTACCCCCACTGTCTGTAGGTGACCGGGTTCGCATCCATAATCAAACAGGAAATCACCCCCTGAAATGGGACAAAACCGGTGTCTTCATAGAAGTCCGCCAATTCGACCAATACATCGTCAGAGTTGATGGCTCTGGTAGGGTCACGCTAAGGAACCGGAAGTTTTTGAGACAATACGTGCTGGTCAGGAGTATTCCAGAAGGCCGTACAATTAGAGATGACTATATTCGGAATCAGATTGTACCTATTGCCAATCCTTCGACCACTAAAACGTCTGAGACCATTGCGAAGGACACCATTCCGACAACCCAAAATCTGGACACACATGGTACTCTTCCACTGACCACTTTGCCGTTACCAAGTGGTACTACCCCTAACATTCATTTTGATGTTGCTGCTCCGGAATGCTATCCCAACGACCTCGGTAACACTGCGAATCATCAAGCAGAGATTCCGCCTCCCAATGATAGCACAAACTCTCCATCGCAGTTAATTCCTGCCATGCCAAATGTGGAGCAACGCAAGTCCAGTCGTACCCGTCGACCGCCAACATGGCACTGTGATTTCGAGATGAACTAGCTATAGTGTCATCATGATCAACACATGACAATAATTGTTTTTCAAATTCCGTTCCTTCACATGCTAACAGGAGTTTAGTGTTCATGAACCTATAATTTGGACGTTTAATTGCCACCCAATGTTTTGACATCAGTTTTAAACCGACCTCTACGAGAGACATTTTAAAAGGCCGTTTAAAAACTTGGGGGGAGATAGAGGGTTATAAACATTGAGTTATATACATTGTTCATCATTTATTCTTAATATGTTTTATGTTCATTTGAGTTTAAACATTGTTCATCATTTATTCTAAATATGTTTTATGTTCATTTCAAATTGACCGTAGTCATTGTTCAATAATAAAGACATTTGAATAAATGGACCAAGCTCTTATTTAATTAGAATGGGTCTTTCACATGTAGGCTAAACTATAAAAGTTTAATATTTCAACAGATATTTGCTTTAACGTATAAAAATGGATATATCAACAAAAGAGTTGGACTTATAAAATTGCAGAAGATTTCTATACAATTATATACAATAGTGATATAAGAAATAACCTTGCCAATAGAAATAATGAAACTCTTAAGTTGATACCGATAGTAACAGTAGAAGTAGAGAGAGCCTTAAAACTCATGAAAAGGGACAAAACAGAAGATGGCTTAACAAATAATTTAACAATATATGGAGGATATTTCATAGTAATAAATTTGGCTGAACTTTACACCAAATGTTTGCATAACTGCCCTATATCTTCAGCTTGGGAAACGCTATTATTATATTGTTTCACAAAAAGGGACACAAAAGACCTTAAAAATAACCATCCAATATGTTTATTTTTAGTAATATCTAAAATATTTACAAAGCTTATACGAAGCAAAATGGAAAGATATCTACATTTTAATCAACCAAGAGAGCAGGCAGGTTTTAGAAGTGGTATTCAACAATTGACCATATCCATATTATCAACTTTCTAATGGAAAATGACAAACCACTATGTATGGCATTTAAAAACTATGAAAAAGCTTTTGATTCTGACAAAACTTTAGCAGTAATGAAAGCCCTTCAAAGTCAAGCAATAGATGATACTTATTTTAGAAGCCTTAGAGATATCTACTTGGGAAGTACAGCAATCCCCAAACTACATAGATTTGGTGAAAAAATTCCAATTGAGAAAAGGAGTTAGATAAGGAGTCCTTATCTCTCCTAAATTATTCACAGCACGCCTATAACTTTTTTAGAATTTAGATTGAGAAAATGTAGCAATTAACACTAATGGGGAATACCTTAACAACTTAAGGTCTACCAATGACTTAGTTCTACTTCGTGAATCATGGAAAGAGTTGCATAAGATGATAGTGGATTTGAATATAGAAAGCAGAAATGTAGGACTGAAAATAAATATGTGTAAAACTAAGATAATGTTCAATTAAAATACAGAGAAACAACAAAGAGGAGATATGGACGAGCCTCTAGATATTTTCAATGAATATACGTACTTAGGACAGAGAGTACCCATTTCCCCAGGACGCAAGACCGAAATTAAAAGGAGGATAAAGATGGGATGGGAAAGCATATGGTAAACAAAATGAAAATAAAAATGCCACTTTCTCTAAGAAAAAAAGTCTTCCTTTTGCCTATAAGAAGGCCGTGATATGTGTAGAATTCATCTCCAGCCTCTATAATGCCTCCCATGGTCATCAACGCCCCCCTTATGTTCATAGCAAAAATAAGAAAGATCATTAGTAATTGTCTAATTTTTATAGTTTACCTCTTAAAAATTGTTCAAAGTAGTTTTCTAATATCAGTATCATCAAAGAAAATAAGCTGAGGGGTGACTATGATTTTATATCCAATATTTCTGTCACCATACAAAAATCGTAATTTCTCGTTTTTTCTTTTTCGGGAGAGGGGTGTATTTCTTTGCTTGTCCTACTCTTATGGCCTTAATTAATATATTTAGATGTTTTAGGCTATCAAGTGACATAATACCTACAAAAACACAGAAGATGTTTTCCCTAAATCGAGATTTTAATTTTTGGTGAATTGTAAGGACAGTGAGACAAGCGTCACCAAGATCAACTGATACTTTATTTGTTGTTGTTGTTGTTGGGGTATTAAAGCCAACACTTGTTGTTGGCACGGGCCTTTCCCTTGGTTGGCCCGTAGATTTTATTTGAATGCGCACGGAAATACATAACAAGGTGCGGACGGAAACGTAGGATTACATTGGCGCCAAGTCAGATTGGAGTGCCCGCCAAAATATATGTGTTGTCTTACACTTACAAATATATGAATTATGGGTTAACAAAAACATGTCATGAAACGATACATATATCAAAATGTAGCTCTGGTAGAGCGGAATATATATACATAGGACACCACAGTGTGGCGAAGAGAGAATTTAAATAAATAAGTAGTTAGTCGATTTTCTGGACGACGAAGGGATCGGTGTCCTTACAAGTACTCCCCCCCCCCAAGACATCGGGCGGCGTAGAGGGCTGATGATCAATCTTCGTATCTCTTCGGGCGTCAGAGGTTTCCTCTTGTTTTTGAACGGAGGGGCGCGCTGGCGGTCGGTGTAAGGATCTTTTCCACTTGACGTCGTTTGATGATTTTTCCTTCGTTGGGCGGCTTGTTTTGAGGCGGAACTCTGGATCTGCCAGGTCCAGCGGAGGCGGTGTCGCTTCCTTCGAGAAACGCTGTTTCACGCGGTCTATAGAGACCCAGTCCTCTTGGCCATGGACGTCGAGAAGGAAGGCTTTCGTTGTCTTTTTAATAACCCGGTAGGGACCTCGATAAGGTCTAGTCAGTGGTTGTCGATGAGCGTCGACACGGACGAAAACGTACTCGCAGTCATCCAGGCTTTTTGGCTTGAAGTGCTTGGTTCTGTCCTGGTAAGTTTTGAGACACGGCCTGAACTTCCTGGCGATATCCCTTAGGTGATCCAGCTGCGTGTCGTCGGTTGATGAGGGAAAGAATTCGCCAGGAACTGCGAGCGCTTCTCCGTAAACTTTTTCGGCGGGCGAAGGTTCGCCGTCTGCGCGAGGGGCGGTGCGAAGGCCGAGGAGTACCCAAGGAAGTCGTGATTTCCAGTCCCCGTCGGTGCAGCTCGCCATCAGGGACGCCTTGAGGGCGCGATGTGTTCGTTCGACCATGCCGTTTGCCGCAGGGTTGTATGCTGTGGTGCTGTGGAGCGTCTTCCCCATCAGGTTCGCCAAAGCCAGCCATATTTCTGAGAGGAAAGCGGGGCCTCTGTCAGGTGTGATGTCGTCAGGAACGCCAAACCTGCTCACCCAGCTTGACAGGAGGGCTTCGGCACATGCTTGAGTCGTAGCTTCGGTCATCGGCGATGCCTCCAACCACCTCGTGGAGCGATCGATGATCGTAAGTAGGTAGCGAGCGGATCCAGAAGGGGGCAATGGTCCCACGACGTCGATGTGTATATGTCCGAAACGTCTTTTTGGCTGGGGAAAATCGCCCACCCCCGATTCGGTGTGACGGCTGACCTTGCTTGACTGGCAGTTGATGCACGACCTCGCCCATTCCCGGGAGTCCTTTTTTATCCCTGGCCAGACAAACTTTTCAGACAGAAGGCGAGCGGTGGTGCGTCCTGAGGGGTGCGAAAGTCCATGGATGATATCGAATATTTTCCTTCTGCAGGAGGCTGGTACCCAGGGACGAGGGCGGCCCGTGCTGGTGTCGCAAAGAATAGTTACTCCTGCTGGTCCGAGGGGAACCGCACTTATCTTGAGCGCAGATGGCTCCGTCAGGTGAACCTGTGCTTCTCGGTCGGTGTGTTGTTCGGTTGCGAGATTGGCGTAGTCGATTCCCAGGTGGATCGCGTCAATTTCAATCCTTGAAAGGGCGTCCGCGACTGGGTTTTTCTTTACTGGGACGTAACGTATGGTGCACCCGAATTCGGCGATTGATGCGAGATGACGTTGTTGACGGGATGACCATGCGTCCGTTGATTTCGTGAAGGCGTGGACGAGTGGTTGATGATCCATTGCAATCGTGAAGGGGGTGCCTTCCAAGATGTGCCTGAAGTGGCGGACGGCGAGGTAGACGGCGAGGAGTTCCCTATCGAAGGTGATGTATCTTGTTTCGGCGGGTTTCAATTTCTTGCTGAAGAATGCCAGCGGTCGAGGAGAACCATCGACGAGTTGCTCAAGCACAGCCCCGCAGGCGACGTTGCTGGCGTCGGTCGTTAGTCGCAGGGGCGCGTTGTCGTCGAAATGAGCCAGGGTGATGGCATTCGCAAGGGCATCCTTCGTCCGAGCGAATGCCTGTTGCTGGGGCAAGCCCCACTCGAGTTTTTTTGCTTTTCCTTTCAGGACGTCGTCGAGGGGTGACAGGGTTTGTGCGATGTTGGGGATGAAGCGCCTGTAGTAATTGACCATTCCCAAGAACTCCTGAAGTTGGCGAATGGTCGTAGGTATTGGGAACTTCCTGATGGTGTCGACTTTGGTTGTCATGGGTTTTACCCCGCGTGAGGATACACGGTGACCAAGGAAATCCACTCCTTCCGCACCGAACGTACATTTGTCGAAGCGTACGACCAGGCCGTTCTCCTGTAGGCGCTTTAGGACGGTGCGGACGTGTCCCCGGTGTTCCTCCTTGGTTTTCGAGAATATCAGGATGTCGTCGACGTAGCAGACGCAGAAAGGTAGGTCACCCAGAATACTATCCATTAGTCGTTGGAAGGTTGCCCCGGCGTTGCGTAGACCGAAGGTTGAGTATGCGAAGGTGTAGGATCCGAACGGCGTTACAATGGCAGTTTTCGGGATATCTTCCGGGAATACGGGGACCTGGAAGTAAGACTTGAGAAGGTCCATCTTGGTAAAAAACCTTGAGCCGTGCAGCGCGTTCGTTAGGTCCTGCATGTTGGGCAGTGGGTAGTGATCGGGCGTTGTGATGAGGTTGAGGCGCCTGTAGTCGCCGCAAGGTCTCCAGGACCCGTCCGGTTTTTTAACCATGTGCAGGGGTGATGCCCAGGGGCTCGATGCTTTCTTACAGATACCCACGCGTTCCATGTCCTCGAAGGCGCGTTTGGCATCCTTCAGTTTCTGAGGTGGGAGGCGGCGGAATTTGGCGTGAGTGGGAGGTCCTGTCGTTGTGATGTGGTGGTAGATGCCATGCTTGGACGGGGAACCTGGCGAGTGTCGGAGCTCGGGCTTGAAAACCTCGGGAAACTCTCGTAGGAGATCGGCGTAGGGGTGCGTTGTTACGGCGGATACGGACATTGTTGCAGGGCCATGTTCTAGGGCGAGAGACTGGCAGGTCCCCGTGTCGATGAGACGTCTGTTAGCGACATCGACGAGGAGTCCATGGTGGGCGAGGAAATCCGTACCGAGGAGGGGGCGATTGACGTCGGCGATAGCGAAGGGCTAAGAATACGAACGGCCCATGATAGATATCTTGAGGGTCCTGATTCCATAGCACCGTATGGGAGATCCGTTGGTGGCGATGACTGAGGGAGCGTTTTTGTCGGGACCACGGTCTAGGTCGGACTTCGAAGGAGGGAACGTTGACTGCATTGCGCCGGTGTCGACCATGAGTCTACGGTTGGAAATGGTATCAAGGATACAGAAACCAATCTTGTTATGGTTAACTGCGGCCGCGATGGTGGTAGGTGGATACTTCTGGCGCCATCTTCTAGGGAAACGGCATGGTGCTCTACATTTCTTGGCGTCGCTGCCGAACTGTTGGTGGTAGAAGCACCATGCTGGGTTAGGCCTAGGGTTTGGTCGCGTCGGTTGCGGTGGTTTCTTTCTTGATAGAATGTTGATCTCGTCGTCCTCGAGGGCCATTGCCGAGGAGTCTATGGAAGAGCAGCTGCTGAAGGAGGAGAACGGAGGCGGTGTTGACGATGATGCTCCGAGGCGAGATGCTTTGGAGGCCTCGTGGAGCTTCTGAGCCTTCGACAGCAGTTTGTTCATCGGGAGCGTGTCGGCGTCTGTCAATTGGGCCCGTACGTCCTGTGGTAGGCGTCGAAGAAAGATCTCGCGAGATAAGCTAATCTCACGTCGTCGGCCGTTGCTGTCTGTTTCGGGGAGCATGAGCAGGCCGGTTAGCTCGTCCCACGCCTCGACAGGAGAGGTGTCACCCATGGGTTTGCCGGCGAGGTCCAGTACTTTCTGTGCCCTTGCTGAGACGGAGAGGGAGTAGATACCGATGAGTTTCGTTCTCAGGTCGTCGTATGAAACTTGGCCGGCCTGGGCGTCGAGCCATGGGGAAATCTTGTCGAATACTTCTTCAGGTATGGAGGTGAGAACGATGTCAGCCTTGGCGCAGAAGTCGCTGAGTCAGCGACGCGGAACAGTACGTCCGCTCTCAGGAACCAGGAAGCGGTGTTGTGTTGAGAAAAGGGCGGCAGTTTGACTTTGGGCGTGGAGGCGAGGCCGTTGGGTGCGATGGGCGTGTTGCTTCCTACATCGTGGCCAGACGACGAGTCGGCGAAGAGGTGAGAGGTTGATATGTCGGTCAAGCTCATCCTACTGCCTTACGTTCACCGAAGTGTGGGAGAACCAAAGGCAGGTTCTTGCCTAAGGTAACGGAGTATGGAAGAAGGTAGCACGGCCGTAATAAGTCCGTTAATGGCAAAGCCAAAACCGCTGATGCTACTTTCAACTCCGGGGTCACCAGTTGTAAGGACAGTGAGACAAGCGTCACCAAGATCAACTGATACTTTATTTGAATGCGCACGGAAATACATAACAAGGTGCGTACAGAAACGTAGGATTACATTGGCGCCAAGTCAGATTGGAGAGCCCGCCAAAATATATGTGTTTTCTTACACTTACAAATATATGAATTATGGGTTAACAAAAACATGTCATGAAACGATACATATATCAAAATGTAGCTCTGGTAGAGCGGAATATATATACATAGGACACCACAGTGTGGCGAAGAGAGAATTTAAATAAATAAGTAGTTAGTCGATTTTCTGGACGACGAAGGGATCGGTGTCCTTACAGAATATTTATTTCTAGGTTTCCCACCATCATCGGCTTGGCTTTCACTAAAGTTATTGCTCTTTTTTTTCTTGTTGTGTGCTTATTTATTGTTCAATTTTGATAAAACTTTGTGTGCTTGTTCCAGGTGGATAAACAAACATGCCTATAGAACGAAATTTCAATTCAAGACAGTAGTTTCGCACCGATCACCAAATAACATTTAAGTTACTGGTAGCAATTTTCACATTTTTATTCATAAAATCCTTTATTTTCCCGGTAGGATGATAAAACTTACAGAGGACATGCCTTATTATAGTGCTAATAATGCCTGAAAATTTCATTAGCGTGTCTTGATTAGTGTATTTTTGGGAAATATTTTTTACGATTGGCACCCATTCAAGGTGGAGCCTACCCTTTGAGATGGTCTTATTAGTATCAAATTATGCATCAGAAACTTTGAGACTTACTGAAAGCATTAAAACATAATCTATTTACAACACTAAGAGACAGAAAATGAGCAACATGGATACGAGAGCAATCTTAAGTAGAGGGTATTCCAATTACATGTAAGACAGCAATGGACATGGTTAGGGCATATAATGAGAAGGGCAGATGGTATATGGTCATTAATAATAATAACATGGGTTCATAGAGTTTGTAGACGAAGGAAGAGAAGGTGAAGGATTCACTGTATAGAGTTTAGAGTCATCATTTTAGTAAGCAGAGAGGGGAAATGGGAATTTTACCGTTCATATTGCCAGTCTCATTTGTACGTGGGTAAATCTTATGAATATTCACACATGGCACTAAAGACTTTTGATTTTTTGTTAGCAATACAATATTCAAAGTCAGGCTCATAATACAAAAGACGAATCATAGACAACCTCGATCTCTCTCTTACCTGGCAATATAAATGCTTCAAATATGAATGGTTCGTGAAAATCTATTACCCATAGTACTTTCGGAATTAATTATTTGCATAAAATATATTGTTTAAACATAATTATAACCAAAAGATTTTCATTTCAAATGTCCCTACTCTATCTTTGAGATTTTCTATGGTTATCTTTCAAAACTTCGGTTTGAAATCTCTCTCTCTCTCTCTCTCTCTCTCTCTCTCTCTCTCTCTCTCTCTCTCTCTCTCTCTCTCTCTCTCATGGTTACATCCTTGAATGAAAGTCAGAAAACTCAGCAAACAGAAAAGAAAAATGAAACAAAAATAAAGAAACAAAAAAAAAAAACAAGCAGAGTAGATACCGCGCTATGCACAAAAGGCCCCAAGATATGAGGCCTTTCAACCCAAATATGCACATTTAGAGCCCAACTACAAAGAATGCATCTATAATGCCAGGGGGTTGGTGCAGATATGGGGACAATTGCAGGTATACACACAAAAATAAATATGAAGGCGAAAGAGCTAATATAATAGAGAAGTAAGATTTTTTAATGGCAGAATTCCTGGAAACGAAGAAAAAACATCATATCAGAACAGGAAGGAAGCATGGGAGAATCCATATTACCAATATTAAATAATGGGGATGAAACACAACCCTAATAGTGATGAATGCACAGGGTTTAGTCACGAGTAACTCCAAAAGGAAAATAGAGTTATTAGAAGAACTAACCCAAATTGAAAAAATAGATTTGTTAAATATAAGTGTAACATGGTAATCCCAAGAGACTGGCAGTGACGACCAGATAAATGGTTTCCAAACATATAGATCGGACAGAACAAATAGGAATCAAGGGGGAACTGCAATATATGGAAGAGACATAAATCAAGGAAAAGTATGTGAAAAATACAGCAACACAGAATGTGAATTGATTGTGGTAGAATTTGAATATGAAAAATTAGTGAATATTGTAGTCTACAGACCTGCAAATACTAAGGAGTTTGACATAATAATAGAAAAAATAGATGATATATGTAGAAACCATAAAGACTAGGATATACTCCTATCCGGAGATTTTAACTTTCCTTTCATGGACTGGAAAGAACGGATAGAAGAAAGTGGTTGTATATATCCATATAAAAAAGAGAGTAATAATAGCGCAGAAGATAAGAGACAGTTTGAAAAGCTTCAAGATATGCTATTAGAACATAATATGTAACAAATAAACCACATTCCAACAAGAAAGGACAGTGTCCTAGATTTAGTTTTTGTGAATTATGTGAATTATGTTAAAGAAATAATAGTGTATAACACGGGAATTTCAGACCATAATGTCATAGAATTAATAGTCCATTCCAAAGCAAGTGAACGCAGAGAAAAACAAAGCACAAAACCATGGGAAGGATATGGAAAATATAATTTCTATGGTAAGAATATAAAATGGTCAGAAATAGATGAAGAATTGAACAAAGAGTGGAAAAATGTATTAGTAAGTGATGATATGCAGGTAAATGCGGATATATTATACAAAATACTGGAGAAAATTGTTGAAAAACATGTACCGAAAAAAAATAAACGTCAAACATGCATACCAAGAGACAGAAGGATCTTATTTCAGAAAATTAGAAAGTGGAAGAAAAATCTTGCAAAAGAAAAAAAATGTATGGAAAATGATGGAAATAAAAAGTAAGATAGAAAATACAGAAAAAAAAGATTATACGATCCAAAGAAAATGAAAAAAGGGACTTAGAAAAACCCCAAAGTACTTTACTCCTATGCAAAAAAGACGAATAAAGGGAGATTAGAAATAGGCCCTCTAAGAATTGAAGGATGGTTAACGAATGAAAAAAAAAAAAGGAAATATGCAACATTTTAGCAGAAAGATATAAGAGTGAATTCACGCCAAGAATTGCGAATGAGAATAATGAAACAGAAATGAGAGAAGAAAATAGAGAATATCTAACGGATATAGATATCAATGAAACAGATATTGTTCAGGCTATAAGCGAAATTAAAAATGGATCAGCGGCCGGGCCAGATGGAGTTCCAGCAATTTTGTTAAAAAAAAACTGTACACACTATCCGAAGCCACTTGCAATACTGCTAAGACAAAGTGTAGATATGAGTGAGATATACGTTAAACATAAATTAGCATATATAACCCCTATTTTCAAAAGTGGATCAAGACAAGAGGCACGCAATTATAGACCAGTTAGTCTAACATCACATATTATGAAAATATATGAAAGGGTAATAAAATAATGAATCATTTGGTTAAAAATAATTTGTTTAATGTAGGTCAACACGGTTTTGTGCCCGGAAAAAGTACACAAACCCAACTGATAGCACACTATGAAAACATATATGAAAATATGATAAATGAAAAAGACACAGATGTGGTATATCTAGATTTTGCAAAAGCCTTTGACAAGGTAGACCATAATATATTAGAGAAAAAATGAGAAAGCATAATATTAAGGGAAAGATAGGAAAATGGATAAAAGAATTTCTACAAAACAGAAAACAGATAGTGGTTGCAAATGAGAAATCAGATGCAACTCAGGTAATATCTGGCGTGCCACAGGGTACGGTATTAGATGCACTGCTGTTTGTTATTATGATCTCAGACATAGACTGTAATGTTAAAGACTCTGAAGTGAGAAGTTTTGCCGATGACACAAGAATAAGTAGAGAAATTATTTGTGATGAAGATAGGAGCTCATTACAAAGAGATCTAAACAAAGTATATGAATAGGTGGAGATAAATAGGATGGTATTTAACGCTGATAAGTTTAAATCGATAAATTATGGAAACAGAGAACGAATGGTATATGCATACAGGGGACCTAATAACGAGACAATCACAAACAAGGAAGCAATTAAAGACCTTGGTGTAATGTTAAACAGGAATATGTTATGCAACGACCAAATAGCAACACTGTTGGCTAACTATAAAGCAAAAATGGGAATGTTATTCAGACACTTTAAAACAAGAAAATCTGAACACATGATTATGCTGTACAAAACTTATGTATGTAGTACACTCGAGTACTGCAATGTGATATGGTACCCTCACTACCAAAAGGATATTACACAAATAGAGAGTGTACAAAGGTCCTTTACTGCTAGAATAAAAGAAGTTAAGGACCTTGACTACTGGGAAAGATTGTAATTTTTAAAATTATACAGTCTAGAAAGGAGAACAGAACGCTACATGATAATACAAGCATGGAAACAAATCGAAGGAATTACTGAAAACATCGTGGAGCTAAAAATATCAGAAAGAGCAAGTCGAGGTAGATTAATAGTGCCCAAAACTATACCAGGAAAACTAAGGAAGGCACACAGGATATTAATCCACTACGCACCAGCATTGATAATGTAGCGACTATTTAGTGCGCTGCCAGCTCATCTAAGAAACATATCAGGAGTGAGCGTAGATGTGTTTAAGAATAAGCTCGATAAACACCTAAGATGCATCCAAGACTGGAAGATGCATGCATGTATATATATATAATATATATATATATATATATATATATATATATATATATATATATATATATATATATATATATATATATATATATATATATATATATACATACATATATATATATATATATATATATATATATATATATATATATATATATATATATATATATATGTGTGTGTGTGTGTGTACCGTGCAAGGCGGTATATCTTAGTAATCTATGTTTGCCAACAGTTATATAAGCAGATGAGGAACTTGTTGGAGTAACGAGAACTTTGGGTGTGGAGGAAATGCCCCCCTAAATCTTGATGAAGTCACTGGCAATAGGGTGACGGATTGGGTTTAAGGCGATAGACAAGATATCTTTTCGGCTTTTACGCCTGATGTTGGCGGATGATCTTACTGGAATTAGTATGGACTGGCAGGGGTCACTTGCCTGCACACCACAAAGAACTGGCTATCCTTTGATGAATTTAGCCAAGTAATCTTCTATGGATTTAGTCAGTCTATGTAAAGCAAAAATGGCAGAATGACCCACAAGTCCTGGGCGTACAAGGTGCTAAGAACCTCCCGGTTTATAAACACTAAAAAAAAAAAAATGTAAATTGGTAATTGGGATGTTAGAACTATAAATCAGATTGAGAAGTTACAGCAAGTGGAGGATGAAATCATGAGATATAGTTTGGATATCTTGGCCATAAGTGAAACACTTTATAAGGGAATTGGTAAAAAAATCTTAGACCAATGAAATACATATATCTACTCAGGAAGAACAGATGGAGTTGGAAGAGAAGGGTTTAGAATGATGATGAGACCGAGAGCAGAAAAGTCATTAACTAAGTGGAGAGCTGTAAATGGCGTACTGCTACTTGCAAAGTTTAAATCAAAGCAGTTAAATATGAGCATTATAGTGTGCTATACACCAACAAATGATGCCCCTGAAGAAATGAAAGATGAATACTATGAAGAACTGCAGTGTAATAGATGAGATCCGAAAGAGAGAGAGAGAGAGAGAGAGAGAGAGAGAGAGAGAGAGAGAGAGAGAGAGAGAGAGAGAGAGAGAGAGAGAGAGAGATGAAAATTGTGATTGGTGACTTCAATACTAAAGGTGGAAAGATTAATCAAGGCATAGAGAAAGGATGGGTGTTATTGGTCTTAGTGAAGTTGCAAATGAAATGGATTTTTTTTAAGATTTTGTTTAAAAAACAATCTTGTTATTGTAGGTATTCTTTTCCATCATAAGGACATCCACAAATATACATGGACTTCAAAATGCGGCAATTACAAAAATCAAATAGATCATATGGCCATTAGTAAAGAGAGAAGGAGGACTCTGAGAAATGTAAGAAGCTAGAGAGGTGCAGATATTAGTAGTGATCACTAGCTCCTCATTGCCACACTGAAATTAAAACTGGGAGCAACCAACTGAAATGTAGTTAGAATAACCAGGTTTAATACAACCAAGCTTCTAGAAGATGAGCATGGGGAAACCTTTGCAATTGAATGTAGGAATTGATTTGCAGTCTTAGAGACTATAAGAGACGAAGAGCAGACAATCAATGATGAATAGTTTGATATCAAGAACATATATCAGTCAGTTGGTTATGAAGTCTTGGGACACGCAGTTACAAGGAGAAAGCCATGAATATCAAATGATACATGGGATACTATAAAAAAGGAGATAAGAACAGAAATTGATTGTTGAAAGATTTAGAGGAAGTAATGAGAATTCCAAGGTTGACCATGCTAAGTATTCCAGTATTGAAAGTGAGGCCAAAAGAAAAGCCAAGAATGACTGGAGAGAATATTAAGACAGTAAAGCACATTAGGCTGACAAAGCTATAAATTCAGGGAGTGGGTATGGTGTAAGAATTGCTTTCAGAATTATTCATGAAATCTCGACTAGGGCAAAGGAGAAGAAGCATATACCCATCAAAAAGAGAGATTAATCTGTTATAACAACAGAAGATGAAGAAAGGCAATGCTGGGTGGAACACTTTAGTGAGGTCGTGGATATCAGATATGATGAGAAAAATTCTACTGAAATACCTGTTTAAGCCGAGGAAGACCTTGATGACCCCATAAATGAATTTAGTGTGTTTGAAGTCGAATATATCATAAAAAAAAAACCTAAGAGATGGAAAGCCCGGGATACCATGGAATAACTGATGAGATGATATAGGTCGGAAATGGAGTAACCCAAAGAATACTTACAAGATTATTTCGTAGAATGGGGCGTGAAGAGGCAATACCTGATGAATGGGAGTTAGGAGTGTTGGTGAAATGGCAAAAAAAATATGGAGACCTGAATGATTGTAATAACTACAGAGGCATCTCGCTTACATCAGTTGTCATTAAGATATATAGTATGCTAATTCTAATGAGAATAGAGAGAAAGGTTGATGAAAAGCTGAGAGATGAATAAGCAGGATTTAGAAAAAGGTAGAAGGTGTACTGCCCATATTTTAATTTCAAGACACGTTGTACAGCAATGCGTAGAAAATAGAAATTCAGTTACTATGGAATTCCTCTTAAATGTGTAAATTTAATTAGGTCTGTTCATGAGCATAGCAAGTGCAGAGATAATGTTAATGGAGTCCTAACAAATGAATTTTCAGTGAAAAGTAGAGCACTCCAAGGGAATGTGTTAGCACCTACGTTGTTTATCCTTCTCATGGAATTTGTAATGCATAGAACAGTTGGAGATGGTGGAAAAGGATTGAACTGAATTGGTAATAGGATATTAGCTTACATAGAGTATGCTGATGAAGCTGTCCTTATTAGCAGAACACCTAAGGACTTGCAAAGCTTGCTTACCAGAATGCATGAACTATCCCACGAGGTTGGGCTCAAGATAAATAGAAGAAAGATAGAGATGATGAGAACGGATATGCAACGGAAGATGATATATCATTGGAAGGAGACAGGATTAATGAGGTGGAATCATTTGAATATTAATTTAGGAACTATGATCTCCAATATTATTATTATTATTTGCTAAGCTACAACCCTAATTGGAAAAGCAGGATGCTATAAGCGAAATTAGATAGAATACTGTGCTCGAGTGTACCCTCAAGCAAGAGAACTCTAACCCAAGACAGTGGAAGACCATGGTACAGAGGCTATGGCACTACCAAAGTCTAGATAACAATGGTTTGAGTTTTAAGTGTCCTTCTCCTAGAACAGCTGCTTACCATAGCTAAAAAGTCTCTTCTACCCTTACCAAGAGGAAAGTAGCCACTGAATAATTACAGTGCAGTAGTTAACCCCTTGGGTGAAGAAGAATTGCTTGGTAATATCAATGTTGTCAGGTGTATGAGGACAGAAGAAAATCTGTATAGAATAGGCCAGACTATTCGGTGTATGTGCAGGCAAAATAAAAACGAACCGTAACCAGAGAGAAGGACCCAATGTAGTACTGTCTGGCTAGTCAAAGGACCCCATAACTCTTAGAGGTAGTATCTCAATGGGTGGCTGGGATCTTTAAAATCTGACTTTAATGAAAGATTGAAAAAAGCAATGGCTAGGTTAAGTAAAATTTGGAAATCAAATCCTATGAAATTACATATAGAAATCAGGCTATATATCAATTTAATGAGATTGGTGCTACTATATGGACATTAGTCGTGGTACGACAACGAAACAATATCCAACAGATTTTGTAGATTTGAGAACAAAACCCTCAGAAGAATATTGGGTGTTAAATGGCAGGACAGGATTATAAATGAAATTGTAAGAGAGATTACTCGAGTGTTATATGTAGATGAGATCGTGGTGAGGGGTAGATGGAGATGGTTAGGGTATGCTCTTCGCACTCCTCAGGAGAGATTAGCTCACCAAATGTTTAACTGGGCTCCAGAAGGTACTAGAAAAGTTGGAACACCCAAGCCTACATGGCTGAGAACTATGATGCGCGAAGTAGAAGATTATGAATGGAGAAGTATTGATTTAAAAGCTCCAGATAGAGATGACCAGTGAAGTCTAACCGAGGCCTTTGTGTCAATAGGCGTAGGAGGAGATGATGATGATATATATATATATATACATATATATATATATATATATATATATATATATATATATATATATATATATATATATATATATATATATATATATATATATATATATATATATATATATATATATTCTTAAAACAAATTACATGATGACTATTCTAATAAATAGGTTGCAACACACGAAAAAGGAACACTCACTATTCTAACTTGCCATCCATTTGTAGTTGATTGCCTTTATCTTCCCAACGTTATATCAACATAATGTTATTTATCTGTATTGGATTACGAGGATCCCCTAATTGCTCTCTGGAACACTTCCCAAATAATATCTTCAACAACCATGACCAGAAATAAACAACTGAACACTTGCCCCTTTAGGAACTGATGAAAAATGGCCTGCTCCTGGGTGAAAAGGTGCCAAGCCGCCGTGGTTTTTTAAAACATGTTTCATAACTTGGTGGCAGAGGTTTGCATCTACAAGCTTACTTGATGTGGCCATGCGCATAAAATATCTTAGGTTTCAAATTTCCGTGGGAACCTCTTCCCTGCAACCTCCACGCTCGCCACATTCGGTGTGGCAGAACCTTTAGACAGGGGTCCTGGGGCATCTACCCCCTATAAATCCAGCCCTGGACACATGCTGTCAATATCATATTACCTCTTATTCACTCTATTGTCTAAAATTATACAGTGATTATATAGCATTACTTATTTTCATAGCAACCTCAACACATGAGATATTAGATTTATTTCTAAAACTTATTTTCTTTAATGCTCAGCATTATTATTTTTATTATTATTATTATTATTATTATTATTATTATTATTATCATTATTATCAAGCAAAAGAACTCTACCCCCAAGATAGTGGAAGACAATGGTACAGAGGCTCTGGTGAATTTCACCAGTTTATTAAATCTGCCCGATGTACTGGGCGGATCGCAAGGCCTTGAAGAGGCAAGATTCCCAAAACCTTTCAGGAGTTAACTAAAATACAGCTATATTTTAACAAGTTTATTACAAAAATAATTATTTAATACGAGGGAAATACATAATCAAATATTTACTCGACATACAAAAGAGACACTGGACTAAATGACCTCATGCGTTACGGAAAAAAAACTAAGTCTGCACCGGACTCAAAATTAAGCAAAATTAATTAATCTTTTAATAAGTTGCCTCGATAAACGGCATACCGAGGCTTTTTCACGTAATTTACAAGACAGCACTGATCCCCAATCACAAGGATCAACTAAATATACATAGATACAAATCTTACAGAACACTTGTAAAACCTATAGGGAAACTGACCTGGGTACAATAGGGGGGGGGGGAGAGTACAATTAAGGACTTACTTCTGCTGAGGACGTCGGACGAAAGAGGCAGAGCTGAGCTCTGCACCCTGACGACACCTTGTTCCCGCGGTTTTTCTGAACCTAAATTTCTACATAGGATATTTTCGTCATGTTACAATAAAATGACATTAAATTTCTGAATCATAAATTACAAATGCTCGATTTCTTTAACCTCAGCGCCTTCCCTACCAGGCGGTTGCTCTCTAGGTTCTAAGACAGTCTCGTCTTAAACCACATTCATTCGCCCGCGAGTTCTCTCAACCCTCCCTCCAATTTGACATAACGTAGGTGGAGTTAAATGGCGGGAATTTCGAGTGATCAGTTCGAAAACTCCCGACATCCTCCACACCCCAAAATAAAGAAGCGATGATACGTCGGTCAATTGGACAAGGCTGGACTCGGGGTGGGGGGAGTAACTTACTCCAAGACTCTGTTAGGCTCGCTGCGTAGCGCTCCGCAACGACTCGAACAGAGTACACAATGTACAACATACAGCAATGTTACCCCGGGGTAATAAACTCTTACAGGTGTACACAAAATAATAATCCAAATGTACCTATACAACAGCTCAAATTAGGCAATGGTCCTAGCAATTGAAATGTACTCGTGAATAATACATATAAGGAGTCAAATGGAATGGCAATTAGGCAATGGGCCTAAGACAAATCAGCTTGTCATTCGTGTATGAAAATAGCAGAAATTAGCAGTGATGTACACATACATATTACAGAATTCAAATGGCAAAGCAAGTAGGCAATGGGCCTAAGACAAATCAAGAAATAGCAATGGAAATGCATACATAACAATTCAAATGTAAAGGCAATTAGGCAATGGGCCTAAGACAATCAGAAAATAGTAAAAAATAGCCATGGAAATGCATACATAACAATTCAAATGTAAAGGCAATTAGGCAATGGGCCTAAGACAATCAGAAAATAGCAAAAAATAGCCATGGAAATGCATACATAACAATTCAAATGTAAAGGCAATTAGGCAATGGGCCTAAGACAAATCAGAAAATAGTAATTGAACTGTATTCACACAATACTCAAGTCAATCTGCCTTTACTCACATCAATCGATACTTTTATAGCGCTGCTACATACAGGCTATTACTCGATGGAGTACAAGGGGGCTGGTTCTGTGCAACGCTCGGTCTGTAAGCACGAGAGACCATCCCGTCCCCGTTCTCCACGCCCTACACACTTCCAACTTCCGCAGATTCATGCACACCTTACAAACGGTTTCTCCACCCTCCCCACCTTCCAGATAGGACACTCCCCTTTTTCACTCACTGTTTGCAGCTACGTTTTATATATCGTCACCTTTCAGCAGACAGTCCATCAGTTCTCGCTGCTTCGCGGCAGCCCTTCTCAATGGGCATGCAGAACGTCCTTGTGCGTTCGTCTGCTCTGATTCAGTTTCATTTCCACTTCTCTCACTAACTGCATAGTTCTCACCTTCATCGTCGTTGTCGACCGTTCCTGTGGCTGGTTGTTGAGTTGTCGTAGCTGGTGCCATATCCTGGTTATCCCCAGACGTCTCCACGATCCCTGGCATTCCTGCTGTCGAACTGTACGCGCCCTCTTCTCCGTCATCGCCGCCGTCGTCGTCGTCTTCTCTTCCATCATCATCCTCAGAGGGGGCTATTTCTAGGGGAACCAGGTGGCTGACAGCTCGCAGTGACTCAACACCCTCGAACAACACTTTGGCCGAACGCACGACTCCGTCGTCGTCAGGATACGTCTCCACGACACGTCCAAGAGGCCACGTAGCTCTTTTCTCATTCTCTTGTTTAACTAGCACGATGTCTCTGGGGTGCAGCTTGGAGGGTTCCCCGGACCGACAGTCGTGCCGGGCTCTCAAGGCACTCAAGTATTCTCTTCTCCACCGTTCTCGGAAGGCTTTTAAGGAATCTGTCAGTCTTAGGTAGTGATCACGTAGCCTCCGAGCGGTGAAGGTCGCAGTGAGATGGTCGTCCGGCAAGATCGGTGCCATGAGGTGGACTTTGTGTCCTCTTAGCAAATGGGAGGGGGTGAGGACTTCATCCTCGCGATCGTCGCCGCTGTACATAAGCGGCCGATTGTTCACCACTGCTTCTGCTTCTTTCACGAGGGTTAGTACGTGGGCGTCCGGCAGGTACTTCTTTCCGAGGGCTATCTGGAGGGTCCGTTTCGTTACCCCTACCAAACACTCGAAGAACCCACCTTTCCAAGGTGCACGGGGTGTCTGAAACCGCCACTTTATGCTAGTTTTCCTCAAGAACTGCTGGACTTCATCTTCTTTGTAGAGTCCCTGAAGGAGGTGGCTGGCAGTTTTAAAAGTCTGATGGTTATCGGACATGATGAGCTGTGGGGCACCATGGGTGGCACTAAACCGTCTCAGTGCTAACACGAATTCTTCTGCTTCCAGGGAGGGACAAAAGTCAAGGTACACGGCTCTGCTAGCCATGCATGTTATGATGAGTATGTAGCCCGGCCGCGTTTTGGTCTGTATGGCTGCTGTGTGGTCCACTCCGACTGCTGTGAAGGGTTTTGTGAGAGTGATCCTTTCCTTTGGCAGGGGGGGGTGGTAGTGGCTGTTTCGTGAGAGGTTGGCAGGTCAGCTTACATTCGGGACATTGTCGCACGGTTCGCTTCGCAATGGAACGTAGACCCGCCACCCAACATTTCTGTCGAAAGATACCTATTAGAGTATTCACCCCACAATGCAAATGTAACCGATGTAAATAATTTAAATACATCCTGACTAAATGCCCTTTGGCTGGCAAGAGAATTAACTGATCAGTTTCTTCTACTTGGGACACTCGTCCCCTAGTGCAAATGAGACTATCTATTAAGACTAGATTCAATTGTCTGACAAAATTAGCAACTTCACGAGGGGGTCTGACTCCGTCCTCTAAGTAGGCATAAACGGTAGGCAAATAATGTTTTTGCTCTAATTGGACAACAATACTGAATGGATGCCGTTCTATCTTTGTAAACCTTTTGATTACTTCTACAACTCTCAACAAGAATTGGAAATCTACTTCCCTTTGCAGAATTTCCCATATCTCGCCTGGAGGGGACGGATTCATTTCCTCTCTTAATTCCTGCACCGCTGCGACTGTTGCTTTTTCCTGGTTTGGATCTTCTTCCTTGTCAGGAACAGGCTTCCCTGTGGTCCGGAGGAATTCTGGACCGCTCCTCCACAGGGAGTTATCTAGCAGTTGTTGCGTCGTTGCACCTCTGGACAGGATATCAGCAGGGTTCTGTTTACTGGGGACATGCATCAATCTCAAATGACAAACCTGTTGAAGAAAAACAATCTCCGCTACTCGGTTAGATATAAAAACATTCTTGTGGTCCTTGGCCTCGGGAGATGCTACCCATGCCAACGTGACCTTACTGTCCGTTCATAGGACTACCTCTCGAGGTTCTATCAGCTATTTGAGGGTTTTTGCTAATCTGTTGCCTAGCAACAATGCTAGCAGTTCTAGCTTTGGAATTGTCAATTTGTTCATTCCCTTCGGAGTGATCCTCATTTTACTAGTGACTATGGTTACGTGATTGCAATCGTCCCTGGTATATGCTACTGCGCCGTATGCCTTACTGCTGGCATTAGTGAATATATGGAGTTCTAAACCTTTCCTACCTATTGTTCTTGGAAAAGTGATTTCGCTCACGGCTTTCAAATCACTCAACAACTCACTCGCTTCTCTAGCCTTTTCTCCTTTCAACACATCATCCCAACCCACGTCATTCTCCCATAGCTGTTAGAGGAAAAGTTTTCCTCTTACAAACAATGGGCTTATCAAACCTATCGGATCGTAAATTGAGACTAACAGGGAAAGTACCCTACGCTTCGTAGGCACCCATCCCTCCCCCAACTCACAGATCTTCTTACTTTCTTTCACACACAATCGGTCCACGTCTCGGGTCCATCGCAACCCAAGCACGTTCACACTCACAGGCTCTCTCCATTCTTTCTCGCTATCAAAGGCCAATTGATTGGATGCCCATCCTTCTAAAGGCATACCCGCCCCTGTTAAGATGTTATTAACAGACTCATGCTCCTGCTTCATGCTCTTCAGATTCTCAAAAGTGGCTAGATAATTATCAACATAAAAAGACTTTACCAAATCTGACCTACCTTCCCCTTTAAAATGATAATTTAACACTTGTTGTAACAAAAATGGACTTGCCGTGATGCCGAACACCACGACTCTAAAGGCGAAGGTAAGCGCTCGACCTGCTGCCTCGCGCCACAGAAATCGTGTGTATTTAGCATCACGAGGATCCAACAAGACACGATGAAAGGCTTTGCTGATATCAGCTGACATGGCATATCTGTTCAACCTAAACCTTATGATTAAGTTATATGCTAGTTCCACTAGATTGGGGCCAGGCAATAGGCACTCATTCAAGGACTTACCACCTTTTGATTTCGCGGAAGCATTGAACATAATTCTAAGGGGGGTGGTGCGACTTTCTTTCCTGATTCCAAAGTGCGGCATATAATAACCTTCAACCTTAGGTTCTTTTACTTCAGATATAAAACCCGCTTCAATATATTTGTCTTGTAAGGACAGTGAGACAAGCGTCACCAAGATCAACTGATACTTTATTCGAATGTGCATGGGAGTATATTACAAGGTGTGGACGGAAAGGTAGGATGACGCTGGCGCCAAATCAGATTGAAGTGCCCGCCAAAATATATGTGTTTTCTTACACTTACAAATATATGAATTATGAGATAACAGAAACATGTTATGAAATGATACATATGTAAAAATGTAGCTCTGGTAGAGCGGAATATATATACATGAGAAACCACAGTGTGGCGAAAAGAGAATTCAAATAAATAAGTAGTTTGTCGATTTTCTGGACGACGAAGGGATCGGTGTCCTTACAAGTACTCCCCCCCCCCAAGACATCGGGCGGCGTAGAGGGCTGATGATCAATCTTTGTATCTTTTCGGGCGTCGGAGGGTTCCTCTTGTTTTTGAACGGAGGGGCGCGCTGGCGGTCGGTGTAAGGATCACTTCCTCTTGTCGTCGTTTGATGATTTTTCTTTCGTTAGGCGGCTTGTTTTGAGGTGGAACTCTAGATCTGCCAGGTCCGGCGGAGGCGGTGTCGCTTCCTTCGAGAAACGCTGGTTTCACGCGGTCTATTGAGACCCAGTCCTCTTGGCCATGGACGTCGAGAAGGAAGGCTTTCGTTGTCTTTTTAATTACCCGGTAGGGGCCTCGATAAGGTCTAGTCAGTGGTTGTCGATGAACGTCGACACGGACGAAAACGTACCTGCAATCATCCAGGCTTTATGGTTTGAAGTGCTTGGTTCTGTCCTGGTAAGTTTTGAGACACGGCCTAAACTTCCTGACGATGTCCCTTAGGTGATCCAGCTGCTTGTCGTCGGTTGATGAGCGAAAGAATTCGCCGGGTACTGCGAGTGCTTCCCCGTAAACCTTTTCGGCGGGCGAAGGTTCGCCGTCTGCGCGAGGGGCGGTGCGAAGGCCGAGGAGTACCCAAGGAAGTCGTGATTTCCAGTCCCCGTCGGTGCAGCTCGCCATCAGGGACGCCTTGAGGGCGCGGTGAGTTCTTTCGACTATGCCGTTTGCCGCGGGGTTGTATGGAAGAGCAGCTGCTGAAGGAGGAGAACGGAGGCGGTGTTGACGATGATGCTCCGAGGCGAGATGCTTTGGAGGCCTCGTGGAGCTTCTGAGCCTTCGACAGCAGTTCGTTCATTGGGAGCGTGTCGGCGTCTGTCAAGTGGGCCCGTACGTCCTGTGGTAGGCGTCGAAGAAAGATTTCACGAGATAAGCTAATCTCACGTCGTCGGCCGTTGCTGTCTGTTTTGGGGAGCATGAGCAGGCCGGTTAGCTCGTCCCACGCCTCGACAGGAGAGGTGTCACCCATGGGTTTGCCGGCGAGGTCCAGTACTTTCTGTGCCCTTGCTGAGACGGAGAGGGAGTAGATACCGATGAGTTTCGTTCTCAGGTCGTCGTATGAAACTTGGCCGGCCTGGGCGTCGTGCCATGGGGAAATCTTGTCGAATACCTCTTCAGGTATGGAGGTGAGAACGATGTCAGCCTTGGCACAGGAGTCGCTGAGTCTAGCGACGCGGAAGAGTACATCCACTCTCAGGAACCAGGAAGCGGTGTTGTGTTGAGAAAAGGGTGGCAGTTTGACTTTGGGCGTGGAGGCGAGGCCGTTGGGTGCGATGGGCGTGTTGCTTCCTGCATCATGGCCAGACGACGAGTTAGCGAAGAGGTGAGAAGTTGATATGTTGGTTAAGCTCATCCTACTGCCTTACGTTCACCGAAGTGTGGGAGAACCAAAGGCAGGCTCGTGCCTAAGGTAACGGAGTATGGAAGAAGGTAGCATGGCCGTAATAAGTCCGTTAATGGCAAAGCCAAAACCGCTGATGCTACTTTCAACTCCGGGGTCACCAATTGTAAGGACAGTGAGACAAGCGTCACCAAGATCAACTGATACTTTATTCGAATGTGTACGGGAGTATATTACAAGGTGCAGACGGAAAGGTAGGATGACGCTGGCGCCAAATCAGATTGAAGTGCCCGCCAAAATATATGTGTTTTCTTACACTTACAAATACATGAATTATGAGATAACAGAAACATGTTATGAAATGATACATATGTAAAAATGTAGCTCTGGTAGAGCGGAATATATATACATGAGAAACCCCAGTGTGGCGAAAAGAGAATTCAAATAAATAAGTAGTTTGTCGATTTTCTGGACGACGAAGGGATCAGTGTCCTTACAGTCTATCAATCCCTGGTAAATATTCCCTATCCTTCCTAAATTTAGTTTGCAACGACTCTAACTGTGCCATAGCGTTTCTATAATTCGTATCTGGCCTAGCATTCGATCCGAATGGTAGGCTAACCTGATATCCCTCAGGTTTTTTCACAACACTTCGCGATACCTTTCGCTCGGCTTCCGCCTCGCGCACGGTGTATTGCTCAGATGGGGTGATGCCAACACAGTCCAAACGCCACCATTCATCTACATCAAACTGATATGGTTCGTTCATGATTTTGCACACTCTGAGCGTTCTTACTTGTTCAACCTTTTCCCCTTGGAACAGCCACTGTGGCACCTTCTCATATGGGGACATACCATTATGAGTCAAGAAAAGATTTATCCCATCCACTTTCTCAACACCTATAAAATAGCTAAAATAATCAGCCCCTACTAATATGTGTACGTTTTTCATGGTATCTGATTGGTTTGCTGGATCGGCTAACGTGACTCCCTTGCTCAACAGATGCTGTCTGACCTTTACATAACCAGCGTTATGTATCGGGACGTCCATGTGTTCGTGTGCCACTAACTTCATCCTCACTGATCTTTTTCCCATCTCAACCCTACAACTCACTACATTGTACTGTCCACTTATTTCCGCGGAGCCGAATGGAGCTATATTCAATGACACTTGCCTTACCACCAGTAGGCCTAATTGATTCGCGATTTTCGCTGATATGAAGCTTCTTTGGCTCCCGGAGTCAAGGAATAGGCGGACTCGCTTGCTACCTTGTTTTCGATATATGTCTGCTATCGTGGTTGGCAAGAGGGTAGATGGGAGGTCTACATCAGATTTCTGGGCAATCTTTGCACTTTTGCATGGTTTAGATTCTACTTTAACTTTGGATGGACGGGGGGCAGTTTCGTGCTGTGTAGTTGTCACATTTACTAGGGGCGGGACGTTGTTAATTGACTATTGCTACTATGGGGGTTAGATTGCGGTCGTTTTCCCACATTGTGATCATCGCAAATTGTGGTGTGGTGTTTGGCATTACAAATTTTACAAGAACTTTGGATGGGACATTTATCACTACGATGACCTGACTTTGTACAATTAAAGCAAAGGCCCCTTTTAAGCAAAATGCGACGTCTGGCAACTACGTCAGTTACTTGGCGACAGCCGTGAGGTGGGTGCCGTTTGCTACAAAATGGGCAAGAATTATTGTGGACAGGTGTGGATTTCGGTCTTACACTGTTGTCTTTTCTTTTATCATGCTCGAGTTTGTCGCCTCTTTGTAACGCATCGTCTTCGAGCATTCTTATAATGAAGTCTATTGCGTCAAAGAACTCATCCAACGTATAATCACATTTTCTTAAATGCTCGACCACTTTCCGATAGAGCTTTCCCTCTGACAATTTTTGATTTATGAGACTCATGACCATGCCCTGGCCTATATCGTCTTTACTCAACCTTTTAATTTGTTCAATTATAATAATTATAAACGGAACCTTTTGAGCTCTACGGGGTCTAGTGATGGCACAAGCATGTTAGCTAACTTTCGGTGCAGAATCACGAGCGTCTGATGTACGTTACCATATTGTTTGTCTAACAGATCTAACGCTAATCTCTAGTTCGCGGCGGTTACACTTAAAGATTTTACGACTCTAAGCGGCTCTTTGTCCAATGTCCCCAGCAAATAAGTAAATTTAGACACTTCGTCTAAATCCGCTCTTCTATCCACGTGGATTGTGAAGAGCTCACGGTACGATGCGTACTCTTGCACTTCCTCTTCAAACGTGGGGAGAGGCAGCGGCTTCAACCTGGGGAGGGCAACATTCCCCATTGAAGTGCTTTTCACTTTGTCTATCCTATTATACAGTAGGGTAAAAGCGTGTGTAGCTTCACCTAACGTGTGCCTGATTCGGGCTTCAATACTAGACTCTAGTTTCACGCGCTGGCTTTTGTATAGCTCTTTTAGCTGTCGGACCTCTGCCTGCAACTCCGTTACCAAATTCTGATAAACGGACTCAGAGTAGGTCTCTAATAGCGCTCTTTGCGTTTCGCTAAGCAAGTCTGTCACTAGGCCCATCGACGCCTCGATGTGCACGATCGTGGCCACCGCCATTCTGACTACTTTACATTAATTACGGGAGGTTATCAAAACAAGAAGAAAAGTTACATCTACGTTATGAAGAGGGGACTCAACAACACTAGCAGGTGGTTGATCGCACACCGAGACGTTGAGGACCTTAATTGTTACTTCTCTCCCTCCATCAAAAGCTCATATTTTAATTTAGTCCTGTATGGCTCTGGGAAGCACTTGCGATCCGGTTCGTAGGACCAAATGCTGTGAATTTCACCAGTTTATTAAATCTGCCCGATGTACTGGGCGGATCGCAAGGCCTTGAAGAGGCAAGATTCCCAAAACCTTTCAGGAGTTAACTAAAATACAGCTATATTTCAACAAGTTTATTACAAAAATAATTATTTAATACGAGGGAAATACATAATCAAACATTTACTCGACATACAAAAGAGACACTGGACTAAATGACCTCATGCGTTACTGAAAAAACCAAGTCCGCACCGGACTCAAAATTAAGCAAAATTGATTAATCTTTTAATAAGTTGCCTCGATAAACGGCATACCGAGGCTTTTTCACGTAATTTACAAGACAGCACTGATCCCCAATCACAAGGATCGACTAAATATACATGGATACAAATCTTACAGAACACTTGTAAAACCTATAGGGAAACCGACCTGGGTACAATGGGGGGGGGGAGAGTACAATTAAGGACTTACTTCTGCTGAGGACGTCGGACGAAAGAGGCAGAGCTGAGCTCTGCACCCCTGACGACACCTTGTTCCCGCAGTTTTTCTGAACCTAAATATCTACATAGGATATTTTCATGTTACAATAAAATGACATTAAATTTCTGAATCATAAACTACAAATGCTCGATTTCTTTAACCTCAGCGCCTTCCCTACCAGGCGGTTGCTCTCTAGGATCTAAAACAGTCTCGTCTTAAACCACATTCATTCGCCCGCGAGTTCTCTCAACCCTCCCTCCAATTTGACGTAATGTAGGTGGAGTCAAATGGCAGGAATTTCGAGTGATCAGTTCGAAAACTCCCGACAATTATTATTATTATTATTATTATTATTATTATTATTATTATTATTATTATTATTATTATTATTATTATTATTATTATTATCAAGCAAGAGAACTCTACCCCCAAGATAGTGGAAGACAATGGTACAGAGGCTCTGGCACTACTCAATGGTTTGATTTTTGGAGTTTCCTTCTCCTAGAATAGCTGCTCACCATAGCTAAAAAGTCTCTTCTACCCTTACTAAGAGGAAGTCACTGAACAATTACAGTGCAGTAGGTAACCCCTTGAGTGAAGAAAATTGGTTTGGTAATCTCAGTGTTATCACGACAGAGGAGAATGTGGAAAGAATAGTCTATTCGGTGTATGTGTTGGCAAAGGAAATGTGAGTCATAACCAGAGAGAGGGATCCAATGTAGTACTGTCTGGTCAGTTAAAGGACTCCATAGCTCTCTAACGATATTATCTCAACAGGTGGTTGGTACCATGATCAACCCACCACAAGTAAGTTATATACGCTTATGCACTGTAGAAATAATGCACTTCAACACACTAATATAAGATACATTTTTTTCTCATTTCAGCGAGATCCGGCATTTAGTAAGATTACAGAAAAGACCTTATAAGACGCTTTATGAATGTGTACGAACCATATAGTAATGACCGAATTGGGCTTCTAACGATGAGGTATTCATTTTTATTGATTTTGTCTTCAAGTTGTGTAATTTACTGTTATGCACCAATAAATCATAAATTGCATATAAAATAATGAAAACTATTAAGCTATTTCACAGGATTTTATTATTACTTACAGAGGTTTTAAGGCATTTAATAATAAATGCATAAAATTGCAAGGTGTACTACCTAATCTTTGACAGCAGAGATGTCATCGATATGACTTCTTATATGCTTGCGTCGCTTTTTGTTAACCCAAGTTATTTGAGTACAGTATTTTGTTCCGAGTGTTTGTGATTAATTGAACAATTCTCCAAAATAAGGTAAACATGGCGTAACTCAAACGTGACTTATGAGACAGACATTACATTGGTGTATGGTTAAATTTATAGCCCTTCATAGAAATCGGATGTAACTAATGGTCAAGTGTGCACTAGTTCTTACCTCATTTTTAGGACCCAGGCGAATTATTATCTTATACTGGTGACGTGGATTATTTGAAAATGCTGTAGAAGTTTAACTAAGTGGTATTATACAATGATGTGGTAAGTACAATCATACACCATTAATTTAATTTTAGCTAAAGTAGGCCTATCCCCATAGCTTAGGTTCAGGTCAGACTAAATTGTAATTCTTATGTTATTAACAAATATTAACCACTGAAGATAGTTGTAGGGTTATTTTCCAGTAGAATAGAGTTAGTGAGATTTTTATTCTTAATTACATTGCTTGGCTGTTTTGGCGACTATTATGTAAATCTAACCTAACCTATCTTAGGTGCTGTGTTCATTATAAATGTGCCTATGTGAAGGGTTAATGTTTCATTCGGTAAAGTTGTATTGTAGTATTGTATTACAGGGTGTGATTTCGAACAGAAAATATATGTTTTCCTATAGTAAATAACGTGATTTAACCGAATTTGACCTTCATTTCAACCGCAAACAATCAGATCAACCAATTCGACTAACTTTTAAGTTGCCGAATTGGTTGCTGTTATTATGGATGAAATGAAGGTGAAAACCGGTAAAATCACCTTATTTTCTACAGGAAAACATATATTTTCTGTTAAAATGGCTAAATATAATCACTGTTGTCATATATGTTGTGTTAAAATATTTAAATATAAGCACGTGTTTGACAGTGTCATTTCGCTCACGAATGTACTGCGAACGATGACATAGCAACATTACCAATGATACACAGTGTTACCAATGAGGCCTGGGATTGTTATGGTAATATTACTGGTTACACAATATAATAAGTACAAAAAGGGTACAGAACCTAACAAACCCACCTAACCTAACCTAGTAGTTAACAGGTCAGAAACCTCGGGTATTTACTGAGAACGGTAAAATTAGCCACGATACGAATGATACACAGCGTTACCAACGGTACGGTGACATTACTAGCGATAGTAATGCTAGATATTTCCATATGTATTTTAAATAATTTTTCCTAATAAGTTTTACACTATATAAAAAGTACTAAAAGGGCACAGAACCTAACAAATCCACCTAACCTAACCTAGGAGTTCCCAGGTCACAAAACTCACGTATGTACTAGGAAGGTTAAAATAAGCAATGTTACCAATGATACACAGTGTGACCCCCCTTAAGGCCACAGTGATTTTCAGGGCACCACCGAACCTAATACACCCACCTAACCTAGCCTAGGGGCCCTGTACCCCTGCGATCCCCCCCTTAAGGACACTACCTAACACATCCATCAAACCAAATCCAAAGTGATGGTACTGCTGTATACATCGTTATACTATCACCATTATAATATACTCTATAAATTAATGAAGCTTACCTTAAACTGTTGGTTGATAAAGATGTGCTGCTGCTTTTAAGAAAACGTGAAGCCGTTGCGAAGGTTCCTTGACATGCAGGACAATTTTTATTTTGTATAATTAAATTGTGTCTCTGGCACAAATCCACTAGTTTTTCAATAGTCCCCGAATAAATTACAACAAATTCATTGTAAGTTAGGAAACAATCAGGACAAGAAGATGGAATTTCAACTTCTTGTGCAACATGAGATGATGTGCTTGCTATGGCCTCCATGTCTAAAAACGAAATGAAATGCCTGGGTAAGATAATGTATTGTTGCACTGTTGTATTGTCGCGCTGTGATTGGCCAAACATGTATGACGACATAGTGGATAGGCGCTGTGATTGGCCAAACGTGTAAGACTTCATAGTGGACTAGTTTGTCTGTGGATTATACTGGTTACAGGGCTCATTTGAGCAAAAACAAGACACAGTCAACAATAACAACAGACTTAGAAAAAATCTGGGAGGAAGACAAGAGTAGCGTGAGTTTGATCGTCGATATTTCGACTATTATTGATTTTCACTAAATTATCTCACTCGTATACCACTATTTACATACATTCCTACACATTCTAGTAAAAATAAATTGAATATCACTGATATCTTCATGCGGCCCTCTCCTAGACATTAACCGTTAACAGGTCAAAACACATATAATGACTTTTGTTGAATGACTTGCCTTTATGAAGGGGACGTCGAAACTTGCGGGACACGGGAGTGTGAGACTGACGGCTTGACTTCAAATAATATTATCTTCCATGGGGGTAGGCGACTTTTTCCCAAAAATGTACCTTTTAAACATAAGACTCACCCGGTAGTTATATATATAGCTTACGTCCCTGATGTCACGGCAGAAAATTCAAAACTCGTGCCAATCGCCGATTGGATAGCCAGGTGTACCACCCCTGCACCCTAGCGAGGTACCTAGGAATCATTCCAGGAACCCTCATATATTCCCTGCCACGCTAGCGGCAAGATGTTGGATTTTTCACTCGCTATAACCTGTATATTACAGTTATCTTGGTGATGTACAATTTATTTTTAGAATGAAAAGGAAGTCTAACTTACAATAAATATTTAACTTTTAATATAAAAAAATTATATTAATTTTTAAGAAAATATTTGTCTTTTTAATATTCGTTCTTTTAATCATCGATACTATTTTCAAAGATTAAATAGAACTAGCGTATTGTTAATTTTCGCTGCGTAGTTCTCGTGAAAATGCGATGCAGTCCCAACAATTCTTGATATCGTTGTTTATTTTCTTTCGATGTTGGGATTCTAGTATTATTCGTATATTCACATATGTGTTCCAATTGTAAAGTGTAGCAATCCACTATTTTTAAATATAAAACTTACCCGCTGGTTATATAATGGCTAAAGTCTCCTGACGCCATGGCAGAACTTCAAATCTCGCGCTACCGTATATGTACCAGGTGTACACCAGCGCCCTCGGGAACTATACCTACAAGCCTCAGGTCTTCTTCTGCCCGCATCGCTGGCTGTCATATTGGAAATTTGCTCTCGCTGTTTTACTCTGGACGTTATTTGGTGATGTACAACGTTTTTTGAGTTTGGGCTAGGCTATCGTTTTATTGTTCTCTATTTCATTTAATCTTGAAATCTTTTGGTTCGGGGATATATTTATTAATTTAACCTTTGTTTTTTGGTTGTCGGTCTTTCTCTTATCCATTCAATATGGCTGACCCCTCCCCTGTTATTCGTAAGTGTGTTAGTGAATGGTGTCGTACTCGACTCCCTAAGGGTTCTATTGATCCACATAATATTTGTGTTAAATGTAGGGGAAAACCATGTTCTTTTGATGATCGATGTAATGAATGTTTTTCATTATTGGAAAATGAATGGGTAACATACGAACGTTATGTTATAAGACTAGAGAGGGACAGGGTTAGGCGTAATTCTTCATGATCTGTTGAGGTAGCCTTATCTAATATTAATGATTCTATTCCTTCCTCCGTAGTGGTAGATCAACAACTGAGGGAACCTTCTCTTAAAGACATGTTTACTGCTATTCTGGCTCTCGGTGAAAAAGTAGAGTCGTTAGCGGCGGATAGAAATAAAATTTTTTCTGAAATAAACGTACTGAAAAAAGTGATTCTGTCGGAAATGTGGAAAGTGTCTCTAATGTGTTCAGTGTTGTGGAGGGTGCGTCTGCACGTTCTTGTCGTTCGTCCAGCCTACGATGTAGTGGTTTGCGGACTGTGGCCAGAGGTAGCACCCGAACTGCCTAGTGTCCGAATGCCGTCCACAACCCGACGTTCACTACACAACAAATATACAATGGTGCAAGACCCAAAAAACCTAAGTAACAGGTTAAGAGAACGGAGCTCTGGGCACCACCCCTTGATTTATACTGGGCAAGGGGACCCAGCTTGAACCTTGTTATTTATCATACCTTTCCTTCTCTTGCCTTTGGCTTGCTGATTATAAGTAAAGGTATAAGAACATTAGGTGAAAAGGAATATTAAAATTAATAAAGAAACACACCGTGGGAGGAAAGAATGATAAATTACTGTACCTAAGAGATCGTAAAAAAACAGTGGCTGGGGAAAAGAAGCCGTGGTAGGAGGTTCTGAAATGAAATGCTGTATACATAAAACAGGCAAAAACACTATTTATTGGAAAATTAAACTGTTAGGGTTATGTTAGCATGGACCCATCAATCCAAATAGAAAATTAAAGGCAAAATTAGCATTCCTTTACGTCAAACTTCAGCAACAGGGTAACAAGATAAACAAACAGGAAATTTTTTCCCCCAGGTGGGACACTCATAAGTGTTCCTATACAGGCCAAGTCTAAACCAAGGCACACCTAACCGTGTATCTATTTGGGCAAGTACCAGTATGCCATTTCAATAGTTCCAGTTAACTATTAATGTTTATGACACTTAAACGTTTGACTGTCTCCACAAAAAGACGGTTTTAGGCCCCCTTATGTTCACTTGGTTCTGGGGCAAACATTTAAAAAAACTGTCCATCTCTAAGTTCCAGTATGGAATCACCTTTTGTGATCTGGTGATGTGGAGTAACAATATCTTGAATCCTTGTTGATGAAATCTTGGATTCGCAAGGTTTTCAACTGTCGAAGCTCTTTTTCAACTGAACTGAGAATACTGAAGAAGGGCCGTGCCTGATGTCAAAACTTCTCTAATGACAACATTTAATAGCTGAGCATTGAAAATTGAGTTCATATCTTCCCCTTCTTCCGTTTCACCCATTTTGAGCAATGCATCATTTATTTCTATCAAACGAGATAATCCCATTTTGCGATACTGTACATTCAATTCCAGGGATGGATTTACTCACTTTTCTATACACTGTTCATTCAGTAGGGTAAAGGAAGTTTATACTAAGCTGATTAACCCTATTTAGTTGTAGGAATCATATTTCTTGTGCCACGTCTTAACTCAACTTCTAGTTGCCTCTCTAAAAACCCTACAGAGAGTAGGGCGTGCTGCAAAAACAAATGTGGTTAGACAACTGGTAGGACCAAAAAATATTACAATACCCCTTAAAAATATAAATAATGCTTCTATTCATGACTTTCTGTTATAAAAAATAAATGAATTTGTTGCTGGCAGAATATGTAAACCTATTTAAGAAAAACTGAAATCTTTACAGTCAATATATGGAAAATCATTATAGTACAGTACTGAGGTAGAATATCAGATATTATGACAAAAGGGAATTGATAATGAGAGTTACTTTAAAACATATATAACCCAAGCTTGTTATATGTGGAAATGGTTTGTATTTTCCCCAACTATTATTAATTTTTTCCACAACGACCTCTTTCGAGCTCTCGAACCCATGAGAGAAGTAAAGTCTGACGGCCAAAGGTAACGTGAAGCTTCATCAATCGTGCAGACGTCCCCTCAAACGTTCCTGCTGCTGTAGCACAGGTCGTTCACCCTGATCGTAGGAAAAATGAGGTTAGTACGTTATCTCCGTCCCCCGATGAAGGTTCGGGTAGTGAAATCTGGCGTCACGCGTCCAGACCGCTAAAAAGATCGTATGCGGTTGTTCAGCGTCCAGAATCGCCTGCACGTCCAGGCTATAGTACGTGGGATATGCCTGAACGTTTCCATTCTCCTGACGCATGCACGCCTGCGAAATGCTCAGATCACGGTGTTCGTGTAGAGAAAATACAATCCGATTCAGAATTTGTATCTGTGGCTGATGTTACTATTCATGCGCCACCACTTCCTTCAGACTGGCTTTCGTCACCCGAAAAGCGTGGTGATAATGATTTTAATATCACTTTAAGAAAGGAGTCGATTGTACGGAATAACGATCCTAAGTGGTCTATGCTTTTAGACATGAAACAACAGCTCTCGTCGTTCATGGAGTCTTATCAACCAGCTGTTGGCAGTGCGATTGGGCGTCAGACTTCAGACCAGTTGTCGCACAGGCGGCCTGTGGTCTCTAGTGCTGACGTGTTATTGACAGGCGGTCTCCCATTCGCAGTGCTCAGCAGCAGGTTAATATAGATGAGTCACGTCAGAGAGTTGTTGCCAAACAAATATCGACTTCCGAACGTAATGAGGAACGCCGGCGTCGGCAAGTGGACGCAATGCGTCGCCGTGACGATTCTCAGCTGTCAACTTTTGACACTATGAAAGGTCATCGTCAACGGGACGACCATCACCAGTCTACTTATGAAGGCATAGAGCGTCGGCGTCAACAACAAACGGACACGGCGACATTCGGCAGTTGACTCCTGACACCAAGCGTCGTTCAGTTCAACAGCAAATGGACGCCAAGCGTCCATGTGACGACACTCTGCAGTTGACCATTGACATCGAGCGTCAACCTATCCATGGCGTCACACATCAGTCAACCTCTACCTCTCCTCTTCAGTTGGATGCAGTTATTGATTATGGCAAGCAGTCTCATTCAGACTTTGATCCTTCTGTTCAGGCTGCAGCAGTTGCTGCACTGCCAGAAGATGAACTTGAAGAAAAGTCTGATGTGGACAAACCTTTAGAGGAAGTTTCTGAAAATGAAGAAGATAAACATTATCAACATGCTGTTGATCTTAGAAAATTTATGTTAATTCTTACAGAGGTTTTTCCTGTGGCCCCTCGTTCTCCTCCATCGGAATTTATCTTAGGTAAAGCAACCAAAGTGCCGGTTTATACTAAGATGGTACTTTCACGTTCTTCTAAACAAGCCTTGAAGTTAATGGGTTCCTGGATGGACAAGAAGAGAGCTATTGGCAAAACGGCCATTGATTCTCCTCTCGCAAAATTGGCCTCTAAATCCAGTGTGTGGTACGAGACTGGTGAAGTGCTGGGCTTGGGATTTCCTTCTTCTGCCCAGGGAGATTTCTCGAGTCTGGTGGATTCGTCTCGTCGTATGGCCTTAAGGAAAACAAAGGTTTGGTGGTCAATGGCAGAGTTCGACCATTTACTTAAGGGTTTGTTTAGGGCTTTTGAAGTGCTAAATTACCTAGACTGGTCTTTGGGAGCCTTAAGCAGGAGGGTCTCTGATATGAAGGACACAGACACTAGTGGCCTTGTTCATTTGATGTTCTGCTTGGACAAATGTGTGAGGGATGGCTCTAACGAGTTAGTTACCCTGTTCACAGCTGGAATCCTTAAGAAAAGGGCCACTATGTGTTCTTTTCTCTCAGCAGGAGTTTCACCTTACCAGAAAGGGGAACTACTATTCGCTCCTTTGTCATCTACCTTATTTTTGCAAGAGTTGGTAGGGTAGATTACCACTGCTCTCACCCAGAAGGCCACCCATGATTTGATGACCAATATGGCCTAGAAAGTTTTGCCTTCTGCCTTTTCTTCTCGTAATCCTAAGGAAGCCTCTACTGGTATTCGACCTTCTCAGTCCTTTCGTGGTAAATCTTCCGGAAGGGGTTCTTTCAGACCAGATGGCAGAAAACCTTGGAGCAGAGGAACCAAAACCGGCCGAGGTAGAGTCTGACTGCCCTATCCTTCAGACAGCAGTAGGTGCCAGGCTGATCTACTTCTGGAAGGCCTGGGAGAGGAATGGAGCGGACCCCTGGTCCGTCCAAGTGTTAAGGGAGGGTTACAAGATTCCATTCCTATCTATTCCTCCATTAGTAACACATCCGGTGGATCTTTTGCCCAAATACAGGGAGGGTCTGAAGAAGCAGGCCATGCGGCTGCAGATGTCTCTATTATTAGAAAAACAAGCAATAGAGGAAGTGCAGGATGTAACATCTCCGGGGTTTTACATCCGACTTTTCTTAGTCCCCAAGAGTTCGGGGGAGTGGAGACCGGTTCTGGACGTAAGTGTTCTAAATGGTTACGTCCAGAATACAACGTTTACAATGGAGACTCAGAAGACGGTTCTTGCGGCGGTAAGGAGGGATGATTGGATGGTCTCAATAGACCTCCAAGACGCCTATTTCCATATTCCAATACATCCCAGTTGCAGACGTTATCAGAGATTCATGGACGGAAACAAGGTCTTCCAATTCAGAGCTCTTTGTTTCGGACTCGGCACGGGTCCTCTATTATTTACAAAGATCATGCTGAATGTAGCAAGCATGCTGCATTCGAGGGGAATCAGAGCCTCCCTGTACCTGGACGATTGGCTGATAAGAGCCTCCTCAGCCGATTGCTGTTTGAAGGACCTAAGAATGACACTGGAATTAACCAAGGAACTGGGCCTCCTGGTGATTCCGAAAAAATTGCAACTGACTCCATCCCAGGAGATTCTTTATTTGGGGATGGAGATTCACAGTCGGAGTTTTCGGGCTTTTCCGTCGCCTGTGAGAATACAGTCGGCTCTCCAAAAAATCCAAGCTTTTCTGATGAAGGAACTCAGTTCCGTAAGGGAATGGATGAGCCTTCTGGGGACACTCTCATCATTAGAGAAGTTCGTGACTCTGGGAGGTTGCATTTGCGTCCCCTTCAGTTTCATCTCAATCGGCATCGGAACAAAGGGGACAGTCTCAACAGGGAAAGCGTTTCCATCACGAACTCCATCAAGTCTCATCTTCAGTGGTGGAACAATGAGCACAGATTGAAGGAAGGCTTGTCTTTACATCAGAAGAGCCCAGACCTCGTTTTGTGTTCCGACGCCTCAAACTCGGGGTGGGGAGCAACACTGGGGAAGAAGGAACTCTCGGGAGCTTGGACAGTGGAGCAAATAGCTCTCCACATAAACCAAAAGGAGCTTTTGACAATATATCTGGCCCTCAAAGGTTTCGAAGAGCATATCAGGGGCAAAGTAGTCCAAATCACTGCGGACAGCACTACAGCTTTGTCCTATATAACAAAACAAGGCGGGACCCACTCATGGACTTTATATGAGATAGCAAGACCTCTTCTCATATGGGCAGAAAGGAAAGTGACACTTTTGACTCGGTTTATTCAGGGAGTCAACAATGTGAGTGCAGACAGACTCAGCAGGAGGGGTCAGATTCTAGAAACCCACGGAATGGATTTTACACCGAGACGTCTGCTAAAGTCTGTGGGGTTTATGGGGTTGTCCTCTCGTTGATCTCTTTGCAACCGCAAAGACAAAGAGACTGGAGTGTTACTGCTCACCAGTACCGGATTTCCGAAGCCATCCACATAGACACCTTTATAATGAATTGGTCGCACATGGAGGTTTATTCTTTCCCCCCATTCAAGATTCTCTACAAAGTGATACAGAAGTTCGTATCCCACGAAGAAACCAGGATAACGCTGATAGCTCCGTTCTGGCCATCAAGAAGTAGGTTTCCAGAGGTACTGGAATGGATGGTAGATTTACCGTGAAGCCTTCCCTTAAGACCAGATCTTCTCAGACAACCTCACTTGGCTCGAAACCATCTAAACCTCCGAGCTCGACGTCTGACTGCCTTCAGACTATCGAAAAACTCGTTAGAGCCAGAGGATTTTCGAAGAAGGCAGCTAAGGCTATTGCGAGAGCAAGGAGGTCTTCCACCATCAAGGTGTATCAGTCCAAGTGGGAGGTGTTCAGAGAATGGTGTAGGGCCAACGCGATTTCTTCATCCAGTACCTCTCTAACCCAGATAGTGGATCTCTTCATAGACCTTAGAAATAAACATAACTTCTCGTCATCTACAATTAAAAGGTTACAGGAGGATGTTAGCGATGGTTTTAGGTACAGAAACTTAGACCTCTCCAATAATAAGGATCTGCAGGACTTGCTTAGGTCTTTTGATACCACCAAGAAAATACAATCAGCTCCTCTTGCCTGGAATTTGGATATGATGCTGAAATTTCTCATGAGTTACAGGTTTGAGCCTTTGCACTCTGCTTCTGTTAAGGATTTAACCTTGAAAACTTCGTTTCTGGTTAGCCTAGCCACTGCTAAAAGAGTAACTGAAGTACACGATTTAAGCGGGAACATTGGTTTTTGGAATGGAAAAGCCATTTGTTCCTTGCAACTAGGGTTTTTGGCCAAGAATGAAAATCCGACTCGGCCATGGCCCAAATCCTTCGAGATCCCTAACCTTTATGATTTAGTGGGAGATGAGTTGGAGAAGGTGCTCTGGCCAGTAAGAGCATTACGGTTATATGTGGACAGAACGAAGAATCTGAGAGGCGACTCAGACGCTCTGTGGGCTGCAGTCCGAAAGCCCTCACTGCCCATGTCAAAGAATGCCTTATCATTTTTCATTAGACTGTTAATTCGAGAAGCTCATGCCCAGTGTAATGAGGTGGACCAGAGGCTTCTTAAAGTAAAGACACATGAAGTCAGAGCGGTAGCGACTTCAGTAGCTTTCAAACAGAATCGTTCTCTGCAAAGTTTGATGGATACGACCTTTTGGAGGAGTAAGTCAATATTCGCATCTCATTATTTTGAAGCATGTTCAGGCTCTCTATGAGGACATTTATACGTTAGGTCCATTCGTAGCAGCGAATGCGATAGTAGGTGAGTGATCTACCACTACGTTCACTTTTCCTAATACCCCTTTTCTCTGTCTCGGAACTCGTAAGTTATGGTTGTTTGTGGAGACTGGTCGTCAGTCTTCCGCAATCTTTGATTTGGTCAGGTGGTCAATTTGTTCCTAGAGTGCTCCTGGAACAAGAGTATTAGTTGAGGTCCTGTCATGTTATAGGTGGTTGCACCGTTTGACAGCTCCTAGAGATCATCAGCCCCTAGTGGATCACTGGATCTCCTAAGGATAGCGGACGAGATGAGGCAGGGTATCATTGCTGTTAGCTTCCTTATCAGGCGAGAACCTCTTAAGTTATTTATGTGATGCTTAAGTGAATTTCCAAATATTTAGCTGTCTCTGACCCGCCACCAAGGGGTGTCAATCAGCCATTATATAACCAGCGGGTAAGTTTTATATTTGAAAATATTTTCATAATAAAATAAATTTTATAATATACTTACCCGCTGGTTATGTAAATTAAATACCTGCCCTCCTCCCCTCTAGAGACTACCTGTGGTACTGCTATGAGGCATGGAAGATCTGAGGCTTGTAGGTATAGTTCCACCTGTTGTACCGCGAGGGCGCTGGTGTACACCTGGTATACATACGGTAGTGTGAGATTTGAAGTTCTGCCAGGGCGTCAGGAGACTTTAGCCATTATATAGAAGGATAGATGTGAGCGAGGCAAGAGGGCATGCTAGAAATAGGAATGAATGGCGAGCGATTGTGACGCAGTTCCGGTAGGCCCTGCTGCTGCCTCCAATGCCTTAGATGACCGCGGAAGTAGCAGCAGTAGGGGATTCAGCATTATGAAGCTTCATCTGTGGTGGATAATGTGGGAGGGTGGGCTGTGACACCCTAGCAGTACAAACTGAACTCGGTTGAGTCCCTTGTTAGGCTGGGAGGAACGTAGAGAGTAGAGGTCCCCTTTTTGTTTTTGTTTCTTTGTTGATGTCGGCTACCCCCAAAAATTGGGGGAAGTGCCTCGGTATATGTATGTATGTATATACGTATGAAAATATAATTTTATATTATTTTGGTCTTTTGAAGTCTTTTTTATGATTTTTTTTAGAACTTAAAAAATTACTCATTTTTTTTTTTTTTTTTTTTTTTTTTTTTTTTTTTTTTTTTTTTTTTTTTTTTTTTTTTTTTTTATAATATAATCACTATTATCATCTTTGCTTTCTGACACTTCTCTTTTGGAGAAATATCTATCCAAAGAAGCCTGTTGGCACACTTCATTTTTGGCAAAAGGAATATGCTTGCTGACAATCTGAGCAGAACTTCTCAGATAGTGAGTACCGAGTGGTCTTTGGATCATTTAGTAGCCAACAAAGTCCTGACTATGTGGGGTTCTCCGACTGTGGATCTTTCGCAACGGCCCTGAACTTCAGGCTCCCTCTCTACTGTTCCCCAGTCCCAGATCCCAAGGCTCTCTGGCAAGATGCTTTCCAACAACGATGGGACAACATCGACGTTTACGCCTTTCCCCCGTCCTGTCTGATGAGGAAGGTACTCAACAAGACCAGAACATCGGTCAATCTTTCAATGACCCTCATAGCTCCACTATGGCATCACGCAGAATGGTTCCCGGACCTTCTGCAACTCCTAACAAAGCTACCAAGAGAACTCCCTCCACGACACAATCTACTCAAACATCCACATGCCAACATCTTCCACAAAGCCGTAGGTTCACTACGACTTCACGCCTTGAGACTATCCAGCATCTCTCTGAGAGAGGATTTTCGCAACAAGTTGCTGTCAGGATGTCTGGACACCTGCGAAAGTCTTCGGCAGCAGTCTACCAGGCAAAGTGGAAAGTCTTCTGTGGTTGGTGTCGTGGAAGGGGTATCTCTCCACTCGATGCCACTATTCAAACAATAGCAGAGTTCCTCGTGTATTTGCGGGAAGAAATGCGCCTTTCAGTCTCGGCAGTGAAAGGCTATCGCCCTTAAGTCTAGCCTTCAGGCTTAAAGGAATGGACATTTCTTCATCGCTAGAACTTTCTCTCCTCATACGTAGTTATGAACTTACCTGCCCTCAGTCGAAAGTGAGACCTCCCCCATGGATCGGGGTTCGAGTTTTCAGGTCTCTTAAGAGACCTCCCTATGAACCATTACGCCAGGCATCAGATCGCCACCTAACCTGGAAGACGGTATTCCTGCTAGCTTTGGCCTCGGCCAAGCGAGTCGGCGAACTTCATGGTCTCTCGTATGACATCGCCCATTCAATGGGATGGGGGGAGGTAACGTTTAGCTTCGTCCCTGAGTTTATTGCTAAGACTCAGAATCCTGGAGTAGCGGATCCTCGATTCGACTCCTTTCGGATTTCTAGTCTCCGTACTGTAACAGATGACCCAGACCATCTCTTACTATGCCCAGTAAGGAGCTTGAGGCTGTACCTCAAAAGAACAGTGGCAGCCCGTCCTCATGTGCCAGTTCTATTCGTCAGCACAGGAAGGACTAAGAGGAGGGTCACCAAGAACACCATCTCTGTATGGATTCGTAGGGTCATTGACCTGGCCTTGTATCCAGACCCTCCTCCATCACGTCCCCCTAGAGCACATGATGTCAGGGGCATAGCTACATCCCTGGCCTTCAAAAGAAATTTTTCAGTGACGCAGGTTCTTCAAGCTGGGGTGTGGAAACGTCAAACAACATTCATATCCCACTACCTGCAAGACGTGAACCACAGGAGACTCGATACGTTCGCTATCGGCCTTGTGGTGGCTGCACAACAGCTGGTTTAAAATCTCAAGCTCCTTATTGGACAAGTAGCAGAAGGTTGAGGGCATTGCTACCCAGTTTTAGTCTGCATGAATGAAAAGGTTTGACTGGCCCTTACTGTATTCTTTTCTTCATCATCCCCTCTCTGACCTCAAACCACTGCAGGTAAACCATGCCCTTTTGTGTTCCTAGCATTAAGATTAATACTGTTACGTCCCCATACCCTAACGAGGTGGTATTAGGAGAGTCCTAGTCTACAAGTTTCCATCTAAAGAACTTCAGAACAACTTCCTAGTACGAGTCACACTTCTTTATACCTTCACACACAGCTTGCGTAGGCTGCAGTCCTTGGATAGCAAGGTTCTAGTGAGGTGCAGGGACTCCTTATTTCTTGGGTGCTTACACACTCAAATAAAGAGCCCCCGGGCAAAGCCAAAAGCCAGACTGGCTAGGACGTCCACCCTTCCTAATGGGTGAGTCACCCCTATTAAATAGCGTGGTTTGTATTCCAGTTACGGAACAAATGACAAATTCGTAGATAATTTGTGTTTTCCTAACTTTACAAATTAACTATTTAACCAAACTTTCCCGCCAGCCCTATCCCTCTTGAAGTCCTACCTCCAAGCAAAGTGAGCTCAAGCACAGGTGTGTGGGGGGGGGGGAATTAGCAAGCTACCCCCCCTACCCCCCGCTAACTAGCGGTATGGGTAGTAAACCCTCGTTAAAAATTAATGGCTCATCATTTCAGCTTTGCCGAAAGTATTACCCCTATTAAATAGCCAAGGTTTGTATAGTTAGGAAAAATACAAATTATCTACGAATTTGTCATTTTACATAATTTATTCTATTTTTCCTCAGTTAGCCATGCAGTTTTCTTCATTTGACTAAGAGTGCCGACGAAGCAGAGCTGTTCTGTTCCTGCCTGGGGAATCTGCTGTCACTGCCATCCCTCAGAGGACGTCATCATGGGCGTCATCCCTTCACGCAGAAGTACACCAGTGACAACATGATCAGTACTTCAGAACATCTTAGAACACTACCAGGAGGTTCGCTTCCAGGGGTTGGACAACTTTCCCTTCCAAGGGAGAGTTTCCTCCCCAGGTGTGAGGTAGAACTTCCCACATCTTAATCACTTCATGGACTCTGACTGTTGTTGCTGCTTTCGCCTAGACTACTCTCCCCCTTGCTTAGTATCTCTTCCCTCTGGGGGCAGAGCATAGTCTTAGGCAAGTCCCTCCCTCGAAGTGATCACCTCTCTCGTTCATGAGAGGGGCCACTCATACAGACTCCTCTTCGGAGGATCGCTACTGATGAAAGTCAGCTTCCTGGTCCACCGGCCCTCATGGGCGTCATTAGTTTCTGATTGCCCTACGAGCTGACCTACCAGCGCAACGTTACGCTACAGCTAGTCCTTGGACTTCGGTCCTGGACTCTTCTGTGGATCGTTCACGATTGCCATCGGTGGATGTTCGCCCTTCCAAAGGGCACATCCCAGTTCCTGATCGTCTTGTCAGCTGACCTGCCAACCTACCAGCGCAACCTTACACTGCAGTTAGTCTTTGGACTTCGGTCCTGGACTCTTCTGTGGATCGTTCCTGCCAACGATCTTCTGCACCTGCGCGCCAGTGCTCTCCTACGCTCCCGCGCTCTCATGCGCACCAGCATTCTCATGTGCACCATAGCTTCCGGCAGTCTTCCGCGTGCGCGCCATCGTTGCCCTACACACCGGCGCTCTCCCGCGCGCCAATGATCTTTGCGTTCCAGCATTCGCCTGTGTGCCAGCTCTCTCCTGCGCCTGCGCACCAACGATCTCTGCTCACCAGCGTTCGGCCGTCATCTGTGCGCCAGCATTCCTCTGCACACGCCATCACTCTTCCGCGCACGAGCGTCAGCAGTCTTCCGCGCGCTTGCCATCAGTCTTCCGGGCACACGCCAGCAGTCTCCCGTGTGCGTGTGCCAGCGGTCTTCTGCACTCTTACGCGCACGTGCAACACACAATCGAGTGCCCATGCACCCGCCCTTGGGCAACCAATCAAGCGGTTCTTCGCATTGTAGGGAGACTGCACAAAACTCTACACAGTGTCTTACTGCGCGCCAACGCTCACCTGTGCTCTTAGATCCAGCACTCTCCTGCTCACTTGCGCCCTCAGGTCCAGCGCTCGCCAATGCGCCAACTCTTCACAAAGAGCTGGCGCTTGCCTGTTCGCCAGCGCTCACCTGCAATCTCAGACCAGCGTTCTTCTGCACTCTCCTGCACTCTCAGACCAGTGTTCTCCTGCGCAGTTGCGGTCTCAGATCCAATGCGCCAGCTCTTGCCAAAAAGTCAGTGCTCCCAGATCCAATGCTCGCCAAAGAGCCAGCGCTCACCTGCGCACCAGCGCTTGCCTGCTCTCCAGCGCTCTTCTGCACATTCACCAAAAACTGCACTTCAGCAGAAACTGAGCACCAGCATCATTCTGTGTGCCATTGCTCCAGTACTCTCCTGCACACTCGCGCAATAGGCAAAAAGAATAAATTTTTTTGGATATGTCACCATTGCCCCATTCCCCTCCCCGCAAACGCATAACATGGCCACCAGGAAAAGAGTAAAGAGGCTTCACAGAAGGATTCAAGATCCCAAAGATTCCATCTTCCAAGGGGAATCAAAACGGGGAATCCGGGGTCCCTGTCTCTTCTGAAGTTTTTTTTCTTGACAGTACCACCGTCGGCAAACAAGAAAGCATCAACAGACTGATTGCTAGATCACTGTTTGCTGATGGCTAGTTCACTGTTTGCTGATCGCTAGCTCGCCGATCACCAGATCGCCAATTGCTAGCCCAGCTCGGATCATTTACTTCTAGTCCCTCCAATGACTAACGATCTCCGATCGCTAGCGTGCCGATCACCGATTGCTAGTCAATAACCAGTCATTAGCTTGCTGATCACTAGATCACCGATTGGCAGCTCATCTTTCTTCGATCATCGAACTCAGCTCGCTGATCTCTGACCAGCGCATTGTCAGCTTGCTGATCTCTGACCAACCAGGAGGGACCATAGTCAGCTTGCTGATCTCTAGCTCACTGATCACCGGTCCGTGATCAAGCACTGATCAACAATGGCTTACCAGCACCAACTGACTATCATTAAACCATTCTGCTGTCTCTTAGGGCTCTCATAGCAGATTACCAACTCATTTATTGCCAACCTACCTTGGCTGACTGACTAGACAGCCTTCATCTGCCTGTCAGTTACCATTTTTGGCTCGCAGACCGCCGATTCACCTATCATCGACAATTCACCAGCAGTTCGTGACTTGGACTTACTAGTACACCTCTGCCCGTAGTTCCCTAGATCAGAAGGTATACAACAAGTATCCCTACTGGCCATTCGCCATCACACCAATCCACTAAAGGGATCGGCAAACGATCGACAACCCTCATCAGCGGCTTGTCAACAGGGGACTACTTGCGAGCACTCTCCAACTGCACAGTAACCATGATACCCAACCGTTGACCATGGATTGACATTCGCCAGACTGATTCTACCTTAAGGAATAGCATTAGGGCGCATGGTTAGGTTCAGCGTTGCCTTCCTTCTATCAGTTAAAGGAATTCTATCTCAGGGAAGAATCCTTACACAGGGTATCGCGTCCGATCCTTTATGCCACAAGTCAAGACCCCAGCGTCAACAATCTCCCATGCGATAGGATCCGCAAGGAGCTGTCCCTTTGGGTCGGTGTCCACACCATGTTGGAGTTCGGATAAGGGCTAAGACCTCAGGTCTTCATTTGTGCATTGGACCTAAAGGACACACACTTCCAGGCCCAAACCATCCATCTAGGAAGGTTGGAAGATTCAGTCTAGACAAACAAAAAACACCAGTTCAGGGCACCCTGCTTCGGTCTTTCCACTACACCCATCCTGGTCTCACAGGATCGGCTTCTGTCTCCGTTTCGGGACGACTGGCTGACCTTAGCAGACTCGGTGGCAACCTTGCATTAGCACCGAAGCTTCTGAAGTCTTTTTTACTAAGACCCAGTGATCAAGGTAAACCTTTGGAAGTCTTCCCTACTTCCCTCTCAGAAGACTGGTGTATCTTGGAATGATTCTAGACACCAATCTCCACAAAACTTTCTCAAAACGAGAAGAATTCCCAGCCCAGAGTGACTTGAGTCCGATTGGGATCAGGCCCTCGATCCCCCAGACATTCTGACCCCCATGGGACCAGAAGTTTGGATGAACCTCAAGGGATGGGTGTCAGTCGAGAATCTACTGAGTGGTGTAACCTTCTCATCCTTCCCCACCCCCTGGACTTGATGCTGTGCTTAGAACACATCAAAAGAAGAGAGGAGGGACCATAGTGCTGCACCACACGACCTCAGCCCTCTGGACAGAGTCCGAAAGTACCTTCACTTGTATCTTGTAAGAGATGAAGGCCAACTTTCCGGTCCTTCAGCAGCCTCATCAGTTCCTAATGGACCACTCAGTGATGTGATGGGCGACAAGACCACACACCACATAGAGGCTTACATCGACAAGCAAGAAGGAAATTGGTCGCAGCCTCCTCCCATCTAACAGTATAAACACTAAGATGGGCCAAAGTCTGTTCGTTGCCACTATCAGCCTGCTTCATTCCAGACTAGAGGAATGTGCTCGCCGACAATCTGTGCACAGCATCTCAGATAAGGTATACCGTATGGTCTTTGGATCACCTTGTAGTCGACAAAGTCACGACTTTACGGGTTCCTCCAACTAGGGATCTGTTCGCAATGCCCCTGAACCTCAGACTGCCGTTGCTCCCCAGCCATAGACCCCAAGGGTCTCTGGCAAGAAACAGGCCAACAACGTTGGGTACAACAATGACGTTTACATCTCGTCCCAGTTTTGTCTGGAGAAAGGCTCTCAAGAAGGCTAGAACATCGGTCAGCCTCTCAAGGACTCTCATATCTCCGTTATGGCATTACGCAGAACGGTTTTCAAACCTTGTGCAGCTCCTGATAGTCTCCAAGAAAACTCTCTCCACATTACAGACAACCACACTTCGACACCTACCACAAGCTATAGCTTTGCTATGATTGTACGCCTGGAGACTACTCAGTAAGTACCTCCTCTCTCACAGAGGCTTTTTGCAATAAGTTGCGAAAAGGTTGTCTAGATATCTGAGGAATTCCTCAGCCCCAGTCTACCAGGCAGTATGATATCTTGTGTGGTTGGTGTCATGGGAAAGTCTCTCTCTCCACTCAATACCTCTATTCCAGCAATAGCAGAATCCTCGAGTATATGCAAGAGGAAAAGACCCCATTTTCAGTTTCAACAGGTAAAGACGATCAATCAACCTTGACCCTTTGCATTCAAACTGAAAGGAAGGGACATCATCTCATCGCTAGACTTTTCCTAACTCATACGGACTTAGAACTTGCCTTTCCCCAGTCGGAATTGAGACCTTCCTCTTGGAACATGGTTCAAATTCTCCGATCTCTAAAGAGACTTCCTTATGTTCCACTTCACCAGGCAACAAATTTTCACCTGATTTAAGAAGAAAATGTTCCTACACACTGACAGCAGCCATACGAATCAAGGAACTTCATGGTCTCTCTTTCGACATCGCCCATTAATGAAAAGGGCGAAAGGCATTTTCAGTTTCATCCAAGAGTATGTCACCAGACACAGTCTCCATAGGTGACAGATCATACACAAGTCTCCACTTGGTAACGGACAATCCAGATCATCCGTTATTGTACCCAGGGTAAGGTATGAAACTCTACCTTAAAAGAACGGCAACAGCCCACCCGGGTCTCTTCTCTTGTCATCAGCACTGGGAGAGACTAAAGGAGGATCACCAAAACATCATCCCTACTGGATTCACAGAGTCACCAATTATGTCCTGAATCCAGAGCCTCACCAACATGATGACTCACGATGTCAGGGCACCTTCTAAGCAGAATACTCTGTGATGCAGGTTTTTACACGAAAGGATGTGAATGCTCCAGGTGACTTTAACAACCTTTCTCCTGCAAGACGTGACCTACATGATCTCGATACGATCTCTATCGGTCTTATGGTGGTTGCACAAGAGCTGGTTTAAAACCTCAAGCTCCTTATTGGACAAGTAGCAGAAGGTTGAGGGCACTGTTGCCCGGTTTTCGTCTGCGTGAATGAAAAGATTTGACTGGCTTTTATTCTTTTCTTTATCCTCCCCTCTCTCGGAGAAAGCAGCATCCTGGGTTCTCTGCATTAGCTAACCTCAAACCACTGCAGGTAAACCATGCTCCCTTGTGCACCTAGTATTAAGCTAATACTGTTGCGTCCCCATACCCTAGCAAGGTGGTATTGGGAAAGTCTTGGTTACAGCATGTCTCAACACACAGCTTGCGTAGGACACGGACCGGTTTTAGCGAGGCGCAGGGACTCCTTATTTTTTAGTACTAACATACTCACATAAGGAGCCCCTGGGTAAAGCCAAAAGCCAGATTGGCAGGGACCTCCACCCTTCCTAATGGGTGAGTCACCCCTAATAAATAGTGTAGGTTTGTATTCCAGTTATGGAACAAATGACAAATTCGTAGATAATTTGTATTTTTCCTAACTATACAAACCTTAGCTATTTATTCAAACTTTCCTACCAGCCCTATCCCCCTTGAAGTCCTACCTCCAAGCAAAGTGAGCTAAATCACAGGTGTGTGAGTGGGAGTGGTAGCAAGCTACCCCCCCCCCCCACTAAATAGCGGTGTGGGCAGTTAACCCTCGCTAGATTTTAATGGCTCGTCATTTCAGCTCCGCCGAAAGTAATACCCCTAATAAATAGCTAAGGTTTGTACAGTTAGGGAAAATACAAATTATCTACGAATTTGTCATGTTTACTCCTTTTGTCATTTTAGCACAAGCCACTGGAGCCTCCTTCCATCCTGTAGTTCAGAACAAGACTGGTTGGTGGTGCTTCTGTCGTAAGTTACTTCTTAAAACAGAATAAAGGGGCCACCGTTTTATGTTCTAAACCTCTTGATTATTTAAATCGGCAGCGGCTTGTGGCTAACATCTAGTGGGGTGCTGCCACAGAAAATACGTAGCCTTTATATTAATATTGTGTAAAAGGAAATGTATTCAGAAATTTTATTGAATTCTAAAAGAAGCCACCACTGTTTTCAATATTGGAATATACAATGTAATTACAGCTCACATTTTATGTGTTAATAATGAAAGGAAAAGTTAGTCTGACAATGGGGAATGGAGCCAAGTCCATGTTCAAGCAGAAAATCGAGTGCAAAGCTATGACTCTCCCCTATTTTTAGTTTGGATTCACCCAGAAGTCACGTTTGTATTATTGAACAAAGCTATGAATTAGATAAATAAAATAACATCGAAATACTACCCCACAGTGCTAACGTGCGTAATGAAACATTTGTTCCGTAACTGAAATAGTGTACAAACCTACGCTATTTGTAGTGGTAATACTTTTGGCGAAGTTGAAAGGACGAGCCAATAGAATATAGCATGGGTTAACTACCCATTTCGCTAATTAGCTCGGAGTAGGGTGGTAGCTAGCCACACCTCACTCGCACACATGTGATTGTGCTTCACTTTGCTTTTGGCTCTGAGGGAGAGCGGTTGTTGCCGCTCTCACTCCTCACCTTTTGGACTGCCATTGATAATCTTTGTCTTTTTAACTTATGTTTTTCTTGTATACAGATGAAAACGTTCTTAATGTTTATATATATATATATATATATATATATATATATATATATATATATATATATATATATATATATATATATATATATATATATATATATATATATATTATAAATATATATATATATATATATATATATATATATATATATATATATATATATATATATATATATATATATATAAATAAATATATATATATATATATATATATATATATATATATATATATATATATATAAATATATATATATATATATATATATATATATATATATATATATATATATATATATATATATATATATATATATATTGTAAGCTTTCTCTACAGTGAATGTTCCTGCTTGTGTGGCAGCTTTACATGGCAGGTTCTCAAGGGTGGAGAACCATCCCCTAGAACCTTTTTCTCTTGGACATGGTCATCGCCGCAGGGGAATGATGCTCTGTTCTAATGTTATCGTCGCCTTCCCCTCTGTGTTCTTAGAAGGAATCTGTTGGGGGAAGGGAGTGCAGCCTTTACAGAGCTTGACTTTGGACTTGCTCTATCTCAAGGACATCGCCCCTCACTTTACGTGGGTGGCCAGCAGAATACTCTGCAGAGGGAATGCCTTTTTGTTCGTGGGTTGTACTTAGTTTTTCTTCAGTATTCAAGTGAAATTATAATTGTTTGTAATTTAACTTTACAACTTTGTTTCCACGGAGAACCCTCTTCCCACCATAGGGTTGGGAGGTTCTTCCGAGTAGTTACTTTTATCAGCTGAATTAATTAATTGTAATTCTTATTTTGTTACAGTTTTTTTATGCAGCCGCTCTCCTTCTCCTGTCGATTCGGCCGGGGAAGGGAATGCACAGTCCTTAATTTGTCTTGTTTCTCTTGGGGGACACCTTTTATGTCCGCGGACTAGGTGCTTCTCCCGAGGGAGTTTTTTTTTTTTTACATAATTTGTCTTATTTTTTTTCTCAGTTTGCAATGCCTTACTTCTTCATTCGGCTAAGATAGCTGGCATAGAAGAGTAGTGCCGTTAGTTCCTGTGGAATTTGTTGTCACTGCGCCATCATTTTCCTGTTCTCCTGCACCTGTGGCAGATCCTGATCAGCACACTGTCTTCGAGGAACTAGCTCCAGCTATGTTTCTCAAGTAGCGCTCGTTGCAGACCTTCAACTTGAACAAAGATTTTTAATGGGAAGCAAAGAGCGCTGCCCTGAGGTCCGCTTCCAGGGGTTGGACTTCTTTCCCTTCCTAGGGAGAGTATCCTTCCCAGGTGTTGGGTTGTCATCCCTTCCCAGGGAGCTCTTCCCTTCATCCTCTTTGTCTACCAACCTTCCTGCCCACTGGAAGGATTGCTGACTGCCATTTCCGACTTTTCCGTTGCAACGACTGTTGCAGTTTCTTTGCCGAAGACTACGCTCACGCACATGCTGAGGCTACTTCCGTCGGGGTCGGAGCAAAGTCCAAGGCATGTCTTTCCTGTGAGAGTTCCCCTCTCACATTCGTGAGAAGGGCCACTCATACAGTCTCCTCTTCGGAGGCCTGTTGATGATCAGCTTGCTGATCCTCTTGCCCCTGCAGGGGTTCGTCACCATGGTCGTAGACCCCACTGTACTCGTCCGCCAGTTTGCCTTAGGGGTGCTCCTTCGCCTTTGGTGAAAAGACGCGTCTTTGGCTTTTCAGCCTCGTCACTGCAGCTCTCCTCTTCGGAGGAGCCTTCTCGTCCTGATTCTACTGGTTCCCGACCTTCGCTTGTTTCTTTGGACTCGCCTGCACGTCAACAAACCCAGGTTTGTGATGCACTGTCGAGGTGTTGTTTGTAAACCTCTCCTGGGATGTTCGCCTTTCCCAAGGGCACATCCCATCTCCAGATCATTGTTTTGCTGTTCGCCGACCAACTGCTCATCGATTGCCTGCTCGCTGATCTCCAACCTATTGCCATTGAACAGCTTTTCGTGGCTTGCCGTCCCCGGATTCTAGCTCTCCGATCGCCAATTGTCAGCCTGCCGATTGTCGATTTCTTGTTACTTAGAAAAGTAACTTGATACAGTTTGTTTGAAGCCAAATAATGTTGTTAGGGAAAGGTGCGTGTATTACTGATATTGTCAGTAATATTAGTAACAATGAAGATAGTAATGAGGTATTTGGTACTTGAAAAAAAAAAGAAATATCTTCCATCAATGCAGTTAATTCTGATAGTTATGCCCTCTCCATTACAAGGCTTAATACTGCACAGTATTCTAGAAGTTTTGTTCCTAATCGGGTAGTTGAATCGGTAGAACTTCTAAAGGTCAAAGTTGCAGTTAATGTTTTTATGTTGAACGGACTGACATAAGTCTCTTCTTGTAGTTTACATATGAAAGATCAATTTTAATGTTGTTACTGTTTGTTTATTTTTTTTTTCCTTTCCTCACTGGGTTATATTTCCATGTTGGAGCCCTTGGGCTTATAGCATCCTGCTTTTCCAACTAGGGTTGTAGCTTAACTAGTAATAATAATGATAATCACATTTGATTTTGGCACTGATCACATTGTCAATAAGTCGTTAATTGAAACCAAAATGCACATGTGAACATCTAATGATTTGAATTTAATTTAATTGCAAATATTTTGCCATACAAAGGAAGAGATTAGAAGTGATTGCAAAGTCATATCTGGACATAATAATCACTGATGTAGCAGATGGGATAACTCTTGCAATTGGTATTTACTGGGTATCTTTGTGACGTCGTTGCAATTCGTATTTATTGGGCATCTTAGTGACTTCATAATTGCATTAGGTATTTATTGGGTATCTTAGTGACGTTATTGCATTTGGTATTTACTGGGTATCTTCTTGACTTTCTTGCAATTCGTATTTATTGGGTATCTCAGTGACGTCATTGCATTTGTTATTTATTGGGTATCTTAGTGACGTCATTTCAATTGGTATTTATTGGGTATCTTAGTGACGTCATTTCAATCGGTATTTATTGGGTATCATAGTGATGTCATTGTAATTGGAATTTGTTGGGTATCTTAGTGATGTCATTTCAAGTGGTATTTATTGGTTATCTTAGTGACGTCATTGCATTTAGTATTTATTGGGTATCTTAGTGACGTCATTGCAATTGGTGTTTGTTGGGTATCTTAGTGATGTCATTTCAATTGGTATTTATTGGGTATCTTAATGACATAACTGCAATTGGTATTTACTGGGTACCTTTGTGACTTCATTACATTTGATATTTATTAGGTATCTTCGTGACTTCATTGCAATTGGTATTTATTGGGTATCTTCGTGACTTCATTGCATTTGGTATTTATTGGGTATCTTCGTGACTTCATTGCAATTGGTATTTATTGGGTATCTTCGTGATTTCATTGCATTTGGTATTTATTGAGTATCTTAGTGACGTCATTTCAATTGGTATTTATTAGGTATCTTTGTGACTTCATTGCAATTGGTATTTATTGGGTATATTAGTGACGTCATTGCAATTGGTATTTATTGGGTATCTTAGTGACTTCATTGCAGTTGGTATTTATTGGTTATCTTAGTGACGCCATTGCAATTGGTATTTATTGGGTATCTTGGTGACCTCATTGCAATTGGTATTTATTGGGTATCTTGGTGACCTCATTGCAATTGGTATTTATTGGGTATCTTGGTGACCTCATTGCAATTGGTATTTATTGGGTATCTTAGTGATGTCATTTCAATTGGTATTTATTGGTTATCTTAGTGATATCATTGCAATTGGTATTTATTGGTTATCTTAGTGACGTCATTGCAATTGGCATATTTTTGGTATCTTCGCGACTTCATTGCAATTGGTATTTATTGGTTATCTTATTTGCGTCATTGCAATTAGTATTTATTGGGTATCTTAGTGACTTCATTGCAATTGGTATTTATTGTGTATCTTAGTGACGTCATTTCAATTGGTATTTATTGGATATCTCAGTGACTTCATTGCAATTGGTATTTATTGGGTATCTTGGTGACTTCATTAATTAGAATTTTTTATTCATAAAGTCCTGCATTTAATCTCTATTATTATTATTATTATTATTATTATTATTATTATTATTATTATTATTATTTTTATTTTTTAAACATCTGTCTTACCCGGTAGTTCTATATATAGCTTACGTCCCTGACGTCACGGCAGAAATTTACAAAACTTGTGTCAATCGCCGATTGGGTAGCCAGGTACCTGAAACCATACCAGTGATTTCTCAGATCTTCCCGCCGCCGCACCGGCGACATCGTTTGATTTTTCACTCGCGGTAACCTGTATAATTGCAGTTATCTTGGTGATGTACAATTTGCTTTTGGCTTTCGCTCGTTTGGTTTTTTGTTTCATTTTGACTGAGAGTTAGTGGTTGGAATATGATCGCTATGTTCGTAGCATGAAAGGGGTAGGATTAGGAGTGTTTTCCCCCTACTGTTAAACTAGCGAACCTACTCCTGAAAACATGATGATGGAAGGAAATCATTCCGCCAACACTGTGACATCACAAATCATGTGACGTAAACTACGTAATATGACTTGCAAAATTCATTTCTTTTTTCTTGCAAGGAATGAAAAGAAAATACTAACTTACAAAGTATTTCCCTTCCTTCTAGACAAGAAGAGAGTTACTCGTCATGACGCCGAGTGTTTAGATTCTAAACGCCATGATGCCAAGCATCAGAAAGAACGCCGAGTGTTAAGGAGTTGGACTACATCACGCCAAGCGTCGAGTAGTTGGAAGTCATGACATGTAACGCCGAGCGTCAGAGCATCGGACGGCAAGCTACTAACGCTGCTGTAAGAGTTAGACACTATGTTTGACACTTGAGTGCAACTTCTAATGTCTCTCTTGTTGGACGAGCGAACGTCATAGTTCCAGTCGTCTAGAATGCGAACATCATAGTTCCGAGCGTCTAGATCGCGAACTTCATTGTTCCGAGAGTCAAGCGTTGGAATGACATGACGCCAGGCGTCATGATTTCGCCGTAAGAGCCTCGGAAGTCATGAAACCGAGCGTCTAGATCGCGAACGTCATAGTTCCGCTGTTAGACGTGACGCCGAGCGGTGTAATGACTATCCTCTTGCTAAGCGTCTAGAAACTGATCCGCATGACGCCGAGCGTCAAGCAGTTAGAGCATCAAGCAGTTAGACGTGACGCCGAGCGTCAAGCAGTCAGACGTGACGCCGAGCGTCAAGCAATTAGACGTGACGCCGAGCGTCAAGGAGTCAGACGTGACGCCGAGAGTCAAGCAGTCAGACGTGAGGTACGCCGAGCGTCAAGCAGTCAGACGTGAGGTACGCCGAGCGTCAAGCAGTCAGGCGTGAGTGACGCCGAGCGTCAAGCAGTCAGACGTGAGTGACGCCGAGCGTCAAGCAGTCAGACGTGAGTGACGCCGAGCGTCAAGCAGTCAGACGTGAGTGACGCCGAGCGTCAAGCAGTCAGACGTGAGTGACGCCGAGCGTCAAGCAGTCAGACTTGAGTGACGCCGAGCGTCAAGCAGTCAGACGTGAGTGACGCCGAGCGTCAAGCAGTCAGACGTGAGTGACGCCGAGCGTCAAGCAGTCAGACGTGAGTGACGCCGAGCGTCAAGCAGTCAGACGTGAGTGACGCCGAGCGTCAAGCAGTCAGACGTGAGGGAAGGCATCGAAGGAGAGTCTGTTTACAAAGATGGTGCTGTCTCGATCATCTAAAAGAGCTTTGAGGATGATGGGAGACGGGATGTAATCCAAGAAGGACCAGGGAAAGACTGTTTTCTCTTTTCCCCCCCGGCTAGATTGGCCTCCAGATCTATTGTTTGGTACGAGAAGGGAGAAGTTCTCGGCTTTGGAGTTCCTGCCTCTGCCCAAGGAGACTTTTCGAGTCTAGTAGACGCTCCTCGTCGGATGGCCATGCGAAGGACCAAATACTCTGGTCAACGTCGGAGCTTAATCATCCTCTCAAAGGCGTCTTCAGAGCTTTCAAAGTACTCAATTTCCTTGACTGGACTCTGGGAGCATTGGGGAAGAAGGTTTCTGCCTTGAAGGATGTGGACACAGATAGTCTCAGCCTCATTATGTCAGGTATGGATAAAGCCTTAAGAGACGTTTCCAATGAGTTTGCAGCCCTTTTCTTAGCGGGGGTCCTTAAGAAAAGAGCCCAGATGTGTTCTTTTCTGTCCATTGGGGTTACACCCATTCAGAAGTCAGAATTGAGGTACGCACCCTTTTTCTTCCTCTCTTTTTCCTCAAGAATTGGTCAAAGAAATCTCTTCCGCTTTAGCCCAAAAGGCCACATAGGATTTGGTGTCTAAAACAGCAAGGAAGGTTCTGCCTACTTCTTTCTCAAGCCGCACAGACAACTGTAGGAGCCAGACTAAACAACTTCTGCCAACTTGGGAGAGGAGAGGAGCAGACCTTTGGTCCGTACAGTTACTAAAGGAGGGATGCAAAATCTTTTTCCTAGGGAAACCTCCTTCAATAGTAACTTCGATAGATCTCTCTGCCAGATACAGAGAGGAGTCAAAAAGACAGGCTATGCAACATCAAATGTCTTTCTTATTGGAGAAGGAGGCAATAGAGACCAGTCCTGGATGTAAGTGCTCTCAACGCCTTCGTTCAGAAGACAAAGTTTTCCATGGAGACATCGAAATCAGTCCTAGCAGCAGTAAGAAAGGATGACTGGATGGTCTCTTTAGACCTCCAGGATACTTACTTCTACATCCCCATCCATCCGAACTTCAAGCAATACCTGAGGTTGTGTATAAGGAGGAAGTTTTCCAGTTTTGGGCTCTTTGTTTCTGCCTAAGCACTGCCCCTCAAATAGATGGTGCATCTGCTAGGACCTTTCGTTCTTCTAGCCATAGACCTCTTCCAAGCTCTCCAACCCCTGGGAGAAGGAATGTCGAACGACGAAAGGAAACGAGAGGCGTTAGCGCCCGAGTACTCGTCCTCTCGAGTGTACCTGTTGACGCTTCACAGGACGCTCGCCCTTGCCATGTGAAAGACGAGGTGAAAGTGTTTTCGTTCTCATCGGATAACGCAGCGCCCAGATGGGGCTGGCGTCTCGCATCCAGACCTCTGAAGAGGAAGATTGCCTCTGTCGAACAGCGTCGTGTCATGACGCCTCAGGCTCCAGGTTGCAGCCGTTGGAGCAGTCCGGAGCGTGTCCTACTCAGAGCTCATTTCTACAATCGCTGCCTGGAGGATCTGCAGATGACGTTGAGCTTATCAGAAGAACTGGTTCTTCTGATAAACAGAGACAAGTCTCAACTGACACCATCCCAAGAGATCATTTATTTGGAGGTGGAGATTCAGAGTCAAGTTTTTCGGGCTTTTCCATCTGCTTCAAGGAATGAGCAAGCTCTGTTGAAGCTTCTTTGCCTTCTAGAGAAACGGAAGTGTTCTGTGAGAGTGGATGAGTCTGCTGGAACCCTCTCCTCGTTGGAGCAGTTTGTCTCCCTGAGAAGGCTGAATCTTCGCCCTCTTCAGTTCCACCTCAAATGCCATTGGAACAAGGGAAAGGAAATAGACGAAAAATGTATCCCCATTACGGAATCCGTAAAAGTTGCCTTCAGTGGTGGAACGATCCGGTCAAACTTCAAGAAGGTCTCTCCTTGGAACAGAGGAACCCAGACCTTGTGTTGTGTTCCGACGCCTCGGACTCGGCGTGGGGAGCAACACTGGGCAAGTTGGAGATCTCGGGTCTCTGATCAAAGATCAGGAGATCCTACACATAAACCAGAAGGAGCTGTTGGCAGTCCTGTTGGCTCTCTAAAGCTTCGAAAGGTCAGTACTGAACTGAGTGGTGCAGGTCAACGCCGACAACACTACAGCGTTGGCCTACATAGCCAAACAAGGCGGAACCCACTCAAGGTCTTTTTACGAGACTGCAAGAGTTCTTCTTTACTGGACAAAAGATAGAATGTAACCCTTGTAACAAGGTTAATTCAGGGGGAAAAGAACGTGATGGCAGGCAATCTCAGCAGGAGAGGTCAAGTTCTGTCCACAGAATGGACGCTTCAAGAGGTCTGCAAAAACCTGTGGCGGTTTTGGGGTCATCCTTGTGTAGATCTGTTCGCAACCTTGAAGACGAAGAAGTTGGAGACATACTGCTCCCCGCTGCCAGATCTCGAAGCAGTCTTCATAGACGCTTTCCTTTTAGATTGGTCTCACCTGGACGTGTATGCATTCCCTCCGTTCAAGATTGTTCACAAAATGAAGCAAAAAATTTGTGTCACACGAGGGAACTAGATTGACTCTAGTGACCCCCTTTTTCCCTCAAGAGAGTGGTTCACAGAGGTACTAGAATGGATGGTAGACACCCCGAAAAGCCTTCCATTAAGAGCAGATCTACTCAAACAACCCCACTTGGAAAGATACCATCAAAACCTCCAAGCTCTTCGTCTAACTGCCTTCTGACTATCGAAAAACTCACAAGAGCTAAAGGTTTTTCGAAGAAGGCAGCTAGGGCGATTGCAAGAGCAAGGAGGTCTTCTACTATCAACCCTCTTAATGAGAGAATGCCTTGATGAAGTCATTGAGCTTCAGCATGGCTTTCTATTTCCGTGCTGAAACTTGGTGACGGGCAAGAGGGCTCTCGAACTAGGGGAAATTGCTCCCCCAGTTCGAATATAGATTTCTCTCTTTCTTATCTTTTTCTTCCTCTTTATATTAATAAACTTTTCTTCATGTTGCTGTCCCAACCCTATGAGTAAAATTTCCCATATTTATGTGTATATATTTACATATATATGTATGTTTATTTTTTTTTTTTTTACTTTATTGCATGGATGTTTTTACATGTTATTCCCACTTGGACGGATGTTTCTACATCCGGTATTGCTGCCTGCTTTGATGAATGGGAAAGGTGTCATGGTTGGGAGGTGTTTGTGCTCAAAGCTATGTGTGAGAGTATTGGATGATCTCAGCCATCCCGAAGATGGTTTGGACCTTGTTGGCGGAACTATTCTCAAGTGTTGGGTCTTCGGAATCCAGGGGGATCCAATGCTTGGGGTAGGACTCTCGGCTTTTGGCCGGAAGCCTGTCATTACAGATATGGGGAGGATGATTCCATGGTTTCTTGGTCTCAGTCCTAACAGGCGGGTTCAGCTTACACCTGTGCCTCTATATCTGTTTTGATGCTATCCTTCGGGTAGGGTATGGAGTGGACCATCTGGGAAGTATACTCTCACTGTGCTGGTAGTGGAGAGTGCAAATTTCCTTCCCAACATGTGATGCCTTAATGTTCTCAAGCAGGTAAATCAAACTATTCAAAACATCACTCTTCTCTTTTCTTTATTCTGATGGATTCTTGTGACAATGACCCCACCTCCCCTGGATATGCTGACTCGCCCTGGCACTGTTGACGACCTCAGGCAATTCATTTAAAGAAAACTCCGTTGACGACGTAGGAACTAAAAAGGACTGTTCTTTAAACATTTGGAAAAAGGGTAATTTGGGCAACACAGGAAAACAGAATGTCCTGCACGTTACCCAAATCCCATTAGAAGCTAATTATGATGTGCTACATAAAATATTTGAGTGTTACAGATTAATAAAAGAAATTACAATGAAACTTCAAGATGATAATTGGGAATCTTTTTTATCATTTAAATGTCATGAGGAAGCATTTAATGCAAGCCGTAACATTGTTGATATTAAAGTAGGTAATATGAGTGTTAAGGGTGCTCTGTGTGATGGGTCACCTAAAGATCTGAATGTCTACAGACCAGCAGACTGGGCTGATAAAGATATAGAGGCAGATATGCCATCCCAAAAAAAGCCAGAACCACCAATGTGGCTTCTTGCTCAATCTGTAGGAGGTACGGAAAATTATTTCAAGATATGCAAATTTCTTCAGAGGAAGGTAGGAACGATTGCACCTGGAGATATATCTCGATTCGGGAAGAAAAGTTACTTGATAAAGGCCAAGTCATACACACAGTCTGTTAAACTGTCCAATTTGAAGACAGTAAATGATGATATAGAATTTGACATCAAACCCCATCTAAACTTTAGCTATGGAAGGGGAGTGGTTTTCAATAGGGATCTATATGAATTTACTGTGTGTTCTCTATCAGTGTGGAAAGCACATAAAGTACCTGGAACATCAATGATTGTTCTTACTTTCCAGGATGCTGATGTACCTTTCCACATAGACATAGAAAACAAAAGGATCAGAGTTCAACCTTTTAAGCAGAAGCCACTGCAATGTTATAATTGCTAACCTCCTTCCAAAGTTTGCAATAATCAAAAAATTTGTAATACTTCCTCCAATATTTACGATGGGGAATGTACACTTGAGGCAAGGTGCTTAAACTGCAACTCTAATCATAAATCTAATGATAGGAGCTGCCAGTTTTATAAATTAGAAGAGGCTGCCCTCAATATATCAATTATTGAACATGTAAGCATGGGGCATGCCAAGAGATTATTAAATAAATCTAATACTTATGCAAAGACATTAAAAACAGGAGAAAAAGTTCCTCGGGAATCATCTCACCCACCTACTACTGTAGGTAGTTCTTGAAAAAGGAATTCACCATCTATTGATAAAGTGCTGCATAAGACAAGAACATCTCCTAAAGATTTATCATTGAGTATCAACAAAAAGACATTGCCCACCACTATCAAACCTTTGTCCCCCATTACAAAGGATGGTACTAACCTCTCCCAGGCCATGTCCTTGCCTGATTTAATGGAGATTCCACCTGACACCAAGTTATCAGGTGTACCTGTAGTGGGGAAGGTACAAAAACCTGGTAACTCGCAACCTATTAATCGTAAAAGAGAGAGACCTCCATCTCTCTCACCCCCTTCCATAAGAAATACTAGAATTATGACATCAAATAAATATGATGTTTTGTCTGTTGATGTTGCCGATCAACCAGAAGACAATTTAAATAAATCAGAAATTCAAGTTGAGGTCGACCATCCCCCTCAACAAATAGATAAATAAGATACAAAGAAAAACACCAACGTTAAACCCAACATAACAAGACCATCTCTGAAGAAACCCACAGGTAATAAAGATGTCGTCCCGAAATAATTCATTGTTTTCTCCTCAAATTTGCAATGGAACTGTCAGGGTTTAAGGGCGAAATTTGAGGAACTTAAGCTCCTAATTCATGAACATTCCCCCATAATTGTATGTCTACAGGAAAGTATGCTTGATGCTAACACTCCTAGTCCTCGAGAGTATGTTAGCTTTAGAACACTATATAATCATCAAGCAGGGAGCCATGGTGGAAGTCTCATGTACGTTCGTCGAGATGCTCCCCAAATACATATGTCTATATGTACAACCCTGCAGGCAGTGGTTGTACAAATTGATATAGGGAGAAAATATACAATATGCTCTCTCTACTTGCCTCCAAATGATAATATTTTATATGATGATTTAGCAGAGGTCATTCATCAACTCCCTCAACCATTTCTCTTACTGGGAGATATGAATGGTAGACATCCTTTATGGGGTGATATTTTAGCAAACACAAGGGGCAATATTATCTCATCAATTGTGGAGAATGAGGATGTGGGACTCCTTAATACAGGAGAGCCCACACACTTCCATGTTCAGACAGGTACCTTGTCATGCATTGACCTTTCAATTGCAAGCTCTAACTGCCTTCTTGATTTTGATTGGAGGACATTAGATGATTGGCATACTAGTGATCATGCACCAATCATTATAAACACCAACAAGGGTCCACCTTTACAAAGATCGCCACGATGGAATCTTGACAAGGCAGACTGGGTTAAATTTTGTGAGCTAAGTGAAATCGAAGGGAGTGCAGATCAGTTTGAAAGTATTGATGATGCCATTTGACCTACTGAATGGAACTCTCCATACAGCAGGAATCAATTCGATTCCCAAAACCACAGGACTATTCAAAAGACGACCAGTCCCGTTGTGGTCTTCAGAATTAACAGCCTTGCATAGAGCCACCAGAAAATCTTTGACTAGATTGCGTAGACGCCGTACGGAGGAAAATTTGATAACGTACAAAAAGTGTAGAGCACAGTTCCGCCGTGCCATGAAAGAAGCTAGACGCCAATCTTGGGTGGCTTTTGTTTCCTCCATTAATAGTAGAACACCACCATCTTCTGTATGGAGGAAAGTAAAAAAGATTGCAGGCAAATTCACCCCAAACCCACCACCAGTGTTGAAAGTGAATGGTCAGTATGTGACTGAAGGAATTGAAGTTAGCAATGCCCTGGCTGACCATTTTTCAAATGTATCGTGCAAGAGTGTAGCAGCTCCTGGTCACCATTACAGGAGCATTGAAGAAAAGAAAATTTTAAATTTTGCAATAGGAAGGGAAGAGTCATATAATTCTCCTTTCACTGAAAGAGAATATGATTCGGCACTTTCCACTTACAACGATACAGCCCCTGGACCCGATGGAATTCCATACACAATGATTAAACATGTACATTTTAATACAAAGTTGTTTATTTTAAGCATTATTAATAGAATAGTTATCCAAGTGTTTGGGAACTATCCATTATTTTAGCCTTTTTAAAACCCGGTAAGGACAAGTTTTTAGCAGCAAACTACCGACCTATTGCATTGACATCTTGTTTGTGTAAAATTATGGAGGAGATGGTCAATGCAAGTCTGATGTGGTACCTTGAAAAGAAGGGTATTTTATCACCCATTGAATGTGGATTCCGAAAAATGCACTCAACGACTGATGTGCTGATACGACTTGAGTCCTCCATTTGTGAAGCGTTTGCTTCCAAACAGGACCATGTGACAGTCTTTTTTGATCTTGAAAAGGCATTTGATACCACATGGAGATACGGTGTACTTAAAAGAATCCATGAGTTAGGATTAAGAGGAGAGCTACCACTATTCATTCAGTCATTTCTTTCACATAGAGTTTTCCAAGTGAGAGTTGGGGAAGCTCTATCACAGAGTAAATGCCAGGAAGAAGGAGTTCCTCAGGGGAGTGTGCTGAGTGTAATCCTTTTTGCACTAGCAATTAATGGGATATCATCAGTCATTCACCGGGATGTTCTCGCAACATTATTTGTGGATGATCTCTCCATATCATTTGCTGGGACTAGAATGGCAATGGTTGAGAGAAAAATACAACTCTCTATTGATAAAATTATCCATTGGGCCGATATGAATGGATTTAAGTTCTCGACAAGTAAAACTAAAATAGTCCATTTCTGTCGTATCCGGGGAGTACATCCAGACCCGGATATATACATTCAAGGTCAACGGATACCATGTGCAAGAGAAGCTAAATTTTTAGGTTTGATATTTGATTGTAGGCTTACATGGGTTTCTCACTTAAAAGCATTAAAAGCTAAATGTGTTGAAGCTCTGAATATCTTAAAAGTATTGTCCCATACATCATGGGGGGCAGACCGCAATACTATTTTAAAATTATACAAGGCCTTGATTTTTTCCGAAATTAGTTATGGATGCGAAATATACTCCTCAGCAACCCCAAGCCGGTTAAAAATATTAGATTATACATCATGCTAGTATAAGATTGTCCACTGGAGCCTTTAGAAATTCACCTATCTCAAGTCTCCTTGTGGATGCTGGGGAGTTGCCTCTAGACCTTTACCGAATGTCCTCTATTATTCGGTATTGGGTTTAGATTGCAAAGACTCCCTAATTCTTCAGCCTTTCAGACTGCAAGCCTTGTAAGGCACTCAACCTACTTTGAGTTGCACCCAAAATCTCCTCAACCTTTTAGATTTTGGGTGAAACAATTATTAAACAATCTGGATATAATTAGAATTAATGTGCTTCCATTCAAGGCATCATCAACGCCTCCATGGAAATTACCTGACATATCTTTTTGTAAATACTTTATTGGAGTTAAGAAAAATATGACTGACTTAGAATCCAGGTCTCTTTTTATGGAACATGTTGAAGAACATGGGGGATCGACTTGTATATATACTGATGGCTCCAAGTCTGATGCTGGCATTGGATTTGGAGTACATAGTAATGATTTTAATTGTAGAGGTGTACTTCCTCTAACAGCCTCCATATTTACTGCCGAACTGTATGGCATACTAACCGCTATTGAGAAAATAGCTTTGGAAAAGGAGGGTAATTTTAAAATTTTAGTGATGCAAGGAGTGTTCTTCAAGCTTTAGAAGTTTTTAATTCTAGTAACCCTCTAGTTTTAAAGATTTTAGAATGGCATTTTATTATTGGACGGAGAGGTATAACAGTTCGATTTTGTTAGGTTCTAGCACATGTAGGTGTGTCTGGGAACGAGAAGGCAGATTTACTGGCGAAGAATGCGGCATCCGAGTTGCTACCAAGGAGGTATCCCATTCCCTGTAATGATTTCCTACCTTACATCAAGAAATTGGTTTGTAATAAATGGCAACAGCACTGGGATAGTCAAGATGGCAATAAAATGAGGGAAGTAACAATTATCATATCACCTTGAAGGTATAACATGATACCCCGAAAATGGGAGACGTCTCTGTGCCGTCTCCGTATTGGTCACACACGGTTGACACACGAGTCTCTGCTGAAGGGCCAACACCAACCGTATTGTGAGGACTGTTTAGTACCTTTAACAGTGAGGCATTTGTTGACCGAATGCACTAATTTTACTAACTTAAGAAATATATATTTGTTTGAAGCTCGAGGTGAGCATGGCAGGTTCATCCTTGCCAAGATTCTTGGACATGATGTGTCCTACTATGCGAGCGGAATTTTTAGATTTATTTCAGAAGCTGGTCTTCTGAAAACTATTTAACTATTGTAATGACTTCTTAACTTTTTTGGTTTTAATTGAATTCTCTCTTATTTTTCTTATATAATAAATGCTATCGGCGTCAATGACCTTAGATGTCAGGATGCCAGAAAACTTTATCAATTAATCAATTCTACCATCAAGGTTTTTAGAGAATGATGCAGAGTCAACTCTGTTTTCTCTTCTAGTACCTCTGTGACTCAGATTGCTGACTTCCTGTTATTCCTTAGAAGGAAACGTAGATTTTCATCTTCTTCCATCAAGGGATACAGGAGCATGCTAGCAGCCTTCTTGAGGCATAGGAACTTGGACCTTTCTAATAATAAAGACTTACAGGATCTTCTCAATTCCTTGAGACATTTAAGGAACGGCACCAGGAATCACCAGCTTGGAATCTGGATATAGTCCTGAAGTTCCTAATGAGTGACAGGTTTGAGCCCTTGCACTCAGCTTCGTTTAAGTACCTCACTATGAAGACTCTTTTTGGTCAGTCTGGCGACAGCTAAAGGGGTCAGTGAGATTCATGCCTTTAACAAGAACATAGCTTTTAGAGATAACAAAGCTATCTGCTCTTTGCAGCTAGGCTTTCTTGCTAGAACGAACGCCCTTCTCAACCCTGGCCAATGGCTTTTGAGATTCCGAACCTTTCGTATGTGGTTGGTGAGGAATTGGAGAAGGTCCTGTGCCCAGTAAGAGCCCTGATGTTCTACTTGGAAAGAACGAAAGAGTTACGAGGCAAGTCAGAAGCTCTTTGGTGCTCGGTCAAGAAGCCTTCGTTACATATGTCGAAAAATGAACTATCCTTCTTCATCATGCTCTTAATAAGAGAGGTTCATTCACATTATAGTGAGGCAGACTTCAAGCTTTTGAGGGTCAAGACACATGAAGTTAGAGCTGTGGCAACTTCCGTAGCCTTAAAGCAGAATAGTTCTTTACAAAGCATTATGAACACAACCTTCTGGAGGAGTAAATCTGTGTTCACTTCACACTATTTGAAACGTGTCCAGACTCTTTATGAGGACTGCTACACTCTGGGACCATTCGCAGCAACGAATACAGTAGTGGGGGAAGGTTCTACCACTACATTCCCGTAACATAATACCCTTTTTTTTCTCCTGTAACTCTTTTATTTTTATGGTTGTTTGTGGAGATTGGACGACAATCTTCCACAATCATTGATTTTAGTCGGGTCAGTTTGTTCCTTGAGAGCGCCCGGAACAAGGGTATTGGAGGAGGTCCTGTCACATACAGGTTTTTACACCTGTTTGACAGCTCCTAGAGGTCTTCAGCCCCCTGGGTGGATCGCTGGATCTCATAAGGAAAGCAGACATAATGAAAGAATTCATTGAAGTCAGCTTCCTTATCAGGTACGAACCCTTAAGTTTGTTTATTAACTCTTTAAGTAAATTCCAACAATGTTGGCTGTCTCTGACCCTCCACCAAACGTGTCAATCAGCTATATATATAACTACCAGGTAAGTCAGATGTTTAAATATGATATTTTCATAATAATATAAATTTTTGAACATACATACCCGGTAGTTATATATATATATAATTCAATTCCCCCCTCTTCCCCTCTAGAGACCTATGAGCTTGGAAGATCTGAGGAATCACTGGAATGGTTCTAGGTACCTGGCTAGAGGGCGCACTGGTTACCCAATCGGCGATTGCCGCGAGTTTTGACATTTCTGCCGTGACGTCAGGGACGTAAAGCTATATATATAACTACTGGGTAAGTATGTTCAAAAATTTATTTTATTATGAAAATATTGTATTATTATTATTATTATTATTATTATTATTATTATTATTATTATTATTATTATTATTATTATTATTATTATTATTATTAGCTTCCGGCGTCAATGACCTTCGATTTCAGGATGCCAGAAAACTTCAAATTATTCAAGCTACAACCCCAGTTGGAAAAGCAGACTGCTATAAGCTCAATGGCTCAAACAGGGTAAAATAGGCCAGCTAGGAAGGAAAACAAAGAAAAATAATATAATAGAAGTAATGAACAACCAGAGTGAAATATTTTGAGAACAGTAACAACATTGAAATAGATTTTCTTATACAAAGTAAAAAACTTTAAAAAAGCAAGAGGGAGAGAAATAAGAGAGAATAAAAAAGCAAGAGGGAGAAAAATAAGAGAGAATATTGTGCTCGAGTGTACGATGGCCCTCTGCAATAAATTTTTAGGAGAATGAAACGAACACAAAGCTTTTCTCATATATTAATTGTTTCAGTTCACAACATACTAGCAACATCCCCATGTTGTTAAATGGCTCATATGAAGAGAGTATATATAAAAAAAAAAAATTACAACAGGATTCATATAAAGTGGACTAGACACCTAAGGTTACAAATTTATCTTGTTACTATAACGTTTGTTGTGTCTGGGGACACTGCAACCCATTTTCTCTCTTTGGGCGTTTGTTGTTAAGGTAGTATGGAAAATAACAATATATATATATATATATATATATATATATATATATATATATAATGTTGAATGCACAAAATAAATGTACTTTGTATATATAACACAGGAGGTGTGCAAATTGTTCAAGTGTGTTCAGGAATCTGCGTATGTATATCTACTGTATATACATTTGCAGATATCCATACGGAGGTAATATATATATATATATATATATATGTATATATATGTATATATATATATATATATATATGCCGTATTTACATTAGTGAACACGCATATGCATGCATTTGTTACATTAAATACTGTTCGAAGCTCTTAAAGCAGAAGACTGGGCGCGAATTAGCTCATGACATTACACTCCATCCTTCCATTGTAGCCAAGAGACCTCACTGGATAAATGACATGGTTTCCTATAGTTCCCTATGGGTCATTCCAATGCAAACAGGGTTTTGGAAGTGAGTTTTACATATCAGAAAGAAATAGTTTATATTCCATTACATATTTTTTTCTGGTTCGGAATGAGAAACGTTTATAGCGGTGTACAGAGTCTCCATTTACCTAGTTTCTTATAATTGTCTTCTGCTAAGATCGTCTTCTCTTTCTTTAGTATATATGTGATATCATAAGGGCTGGAAATAGCTTAAGAAGTGCAGAAAAAGACGGGGGATTCAACATTGTGGAGGCAATATAGTATATTGTGTGAGCTATAAGCGTGGTATTAGAGTTGTCTTATATGTTTGTATGTGTGTATATATATATATATATATATATTATATATGTATATGTATACATATATATAATTTATTATAATATATATTTATATTATGCTATATGTATGTATATGTATACATATATATTCATATATATTATATATATATATATATATATATATATATATATAAATTATTTGTATGTAATATTTATTCATATATATTATGTATATGTATATTTATATATGTATATATATATATATATATATATATATTGTATATTGTATTATACATTTATAAATATATATGTGTGCGTGTATATGTATACAAACGTGTACTGTTCTATATCACAGGTTCTACATAAATGTTGAACTAAAAGTTTACTTCCTAGGCTCGGGTCTTATTAATTGTAAATGTCACAAGGCCAAATAAAATACTATGTAGTATTGATTCCCTTGATATCTAAATACAGTATAACTCAAATTATTTTTATTAACTTCTTAATTGTGTCTGTAGTCCACCTAACAACGTTTCTCTATTTGTGTGTGTTTGTACATATATATATATATATATATATATAATGTATATGTATATATATACTATATACTATATATATATATATATATACTGTGTATATATATATATGTATATATACTGTATATATATATATATATATATGTGTGTGTGTGTGTGTGTGTGTGTGTAAATATAATCTGCGTTTACGTGAACTCACTCATATACACTTTTTATACTTTCATATATGATACACTATACACAAGTGAACAATAAAGACATATGCGCCTCATTTTTGCAAACATATTTACTGATACACTTCCATGCAATGAAACCTTCACATGAGATATTGCCTCAAAAGGGGACAATTGAGAAACGCGGGTAATTAATAAGTATTGTTTACAACAAAGGCAATACCCTGTTTGATTTCTGGATATATATATATATATATATATTCATATAGTAGCTTTTATCTAATGCTAAAAGAAAACAATACAAAAACAAAACAGGAAATGAAACATTCAACTAACTAATTACAATTACTCACTGCAAACACTTGAGTATCCCAAAGGAAGATCACAACGTCCATTGAGAACTCGAGTCATCTTTGCAAGGTCATAACAACAACCAAAAAAAGGAGAAACAATGAAACATTAACAATGCAGCATCAGTATTAGCTGATGGTGCAGAGACTATATATAAGGATAATAGAAGCTTAATAAATTATTGATGAAGGGAGACTGGCCATATGGTTGCATCATTGCAACAAATCAGATCGAGGTTGATCTCGGTTAAAATAAATGTTAAGTTTACTAATTGTATTTTTCTTAGAATTACAACGCTCGATTGATATAAGAAGCAGGAACAAGAGTAGAGGGCTCCACGGGACAAAGATATCAGCATTTCTGAGACTGGGGACATGATTTGCCTTCTGTTTCTAGACTTTTGGTGATATGTATTGTTTAAGAATGTTCGTGTGGTCTTGAAAATCTTTTATAAAAATTTTTTATAGTGAATAGAGATTTTGGATTGATTTAAAACTTCTAATTAAGACAATATTCCAAGATATGGGTATATTGTAACTTTCACATGAAAGCATGAGAGTTGGTGTTGTGTTGTGTATGTTTGTCCATAGAAAGTTATAATTCTAATTACTCAGATACATTGAGAAATTTGGTCAACCCAAGAGATGCCTGTGGGGCTGAGAATCAAGACTCTAGGTTGACTTACGTGGCCACCCAGTTGCTGTTTCGTGCAGTTGTTGAACACATATTGCCAAAGCTCAGAGATATTTTTATTTTCCATGTTCCTTTCAACCCTGAGCATAAGGTAGTTTACCATTGACTTCAGTTCTGAGATTGAAAAATCTACTGGATGGTCCTATGATGGTTTATTTTCCATTTTTTTTCCTCATTGAGTCAATATCTATAATATACTCAGAATTCAAATCTTGGAATCTACATGAATTTTTCTGGTTTAGAATAAACCGTTTCCATTGTTCACATCTTGCTGAAGTCAAAACTTAAGTAGGTATTGTATTTATATTTTCTTTGTATACTCAGATTTATAATTTTTCAACTTCCAATAGTCTTGGAAGTAGGAAAAATTGATTTTCCAGTATCGTAAATTTATTTTTTGAAATCTTCAAGTACCTCGATAAATTTGCTTTTTGAGTGCAATTTGTGGCTTGAAGGACATATAGTAAAATCGAAATTATTGTCTGGAATTTGGATGTTTAAAATCAATGAGGGTATTTTTTATGCAGAGGGAGAATTATACAACCTGATATCTGGTTGTTGGAAGTTTGGTTTACGGTACCTCATTGTTTATTGTTAAGATTGAGGCACTCTTTGAAAGGTCATGGATTCACAGCTGTGATTATCACACATATAGTATTAGTATTATAGAATTACTTAGTCATCTGTTATAGAATAATTGCCCTTGCTCAATGCCCTAATCAAGGGAAAGGATTTAACAATGCCATGTTCCCTTGTCACGGTCATATTAGTTTTGATTCTGCTGAGTGTGATTGGTGAAGTCTTGACAAGTAGGCCAATTATCAAAATCTCTAAGTGTGTAGTATTTTGATATTTGAAGACCATTCTGTCCAAAAATGTGTGATAATGGTTTATGTCTGACGAACTTCCCAGTTAGAATAAAATGGTTAAGTCTGCATTTGCATTAGAAAAAATTAACTTGGCTCAGTAACCATTAGATAGGTAGAGGAGCACAAGAATTTAGATTTTAGAAGATATTATCTTCCAGATAACGATTAGCAGACAATCTTGATCGAAACCAATTTTATAATATAGACCAGTGCTATTGTCTGAGAGCTCGTATGATAAACCAGCTTTACAAGCCATGGATTTGTTTATATGAAATGCCCACTTTGTCGTCATGTAGCTTAAAGAATACTTTAAAAAGTTTAACCTAAAGATACGTATACCTAACGATCTCCTATATATTATTTCACTTTTGAAATAAATTCCAAGATGAATAATATTGATATAGAGCTATTCCATTCGAATGATGATTGAGCTCAATAAAATATGAAGCACCAGAAAATGCAATGATATAAATATTGATAATGATGCTACAACTCGATAACAATGAGATAAATCATGCGATTAAGACTTAAATCAGTCGCCAAGTGAATTGAAGTATGTGAAGACAAAGGAATAAATTAATGATTATCATAAATGCCAAATAATGATGGGAAGGATTTTACCTAAAATGAATGTTGGCTGAACCTGAGTTGGTTTGATGTTGTGAACTTATATAATGAAAATTAAAACATAATTCATGGCAATTTAAGATGACCATGTTATGAAATTATTGAAAGAGAATATAATGAAATGAGATGTAAAGTAGAGATCATAAACTCTTTAACAAATCTGGTGTAGAAGAGAATGATTAATCTTAGCACCTGATACATTGTCGCTAGAATTATGTCCTGTTTGGTTGACTTTTGGGCATCAAAATTTGAGTAAAGATTTCGATGCCAGGTCAAGGATTCAAGAGCCCCAAAAGGTAGAGAATCTGAGCTCTACATATTTCATTGGAGCCATTGAGTTGTTAACTGTTCACAAAACATATCCAGAAAGAAGGGGTTCCGCTGCATTCATGCATTTCCCTTTGAAAATGACCCATCAATGTTACTTTCAGGTTGAAAAGGTTCTCTTTTGAGGTAAAGTTCGTGTTATTTGCGGGTGTGTTGGCATTTTATTGTATTTACAGATGAATTCTAGGTTTTTTTCCATAGTTACAAACTTCATGTGCCAAATATTGCATAATTCCTGTTAAGAAATAGCATCCTTTTGTTGTTAATTATTAGACACATTTTGTAAAGAAGGAACGAAATCTACATTTGTAGGAAGTGAGAGGTAACTGTTGCAAATTAAATAGCACTGATAACCCTCTGAGTGCCATTAGGCGTATTCTACATCTGGGGATTCCCCCTGCCTTCAGCACCATTGGACATATTCTAAGTCCTACAATTTCTAGTTCTTGTAACTTTCTTTTATTATTTACACAAAAATATTTTACAATATATGTAAATTTTATAACGGTAGTAAATCTCTTCAGCAGTATGTTGATGAAATTTGAATTGCTAGCTTTAATATATTTTGTTCTTGTATGAGTTTGGTAAGATGTCAAAAATAAAAAAAGGTGCTGAAATGATGTATTTTTTCTTGGTGAGGGGTTGTGAATAAAAAGGTTAAGGGGAACGTTACATTAAAACGCCGTGTTTCCAGAATGTTTTCAAAGTTTGCTGATAAAGTCGGTGACTGTTACCTAATCGACATTGAAGAGTGCTAAAAGGTTTGCTCCAAATACACTGTAGAAAATGATAGTTTGTTATCAAAAGGTTTAAAAAACTTTCGTTCACATTACTTGCACTTGATTCATATTTAGAATGCCACTATAGTTTCGTCAAGAATCACATTCATGTATGTCGTAGTTAGCGACTCACACTTCTGGTAGGAATGTCTGTTATTGCATTTAATACACGGAATAACTTTTACAATATCTACACTTTTCCTTTGAGTGTCTAGTTTGAAAGCTATAATAAGTCCTGTTCAGTTTTTCCCTTTTTCTGGAAGACCCCCATAAAAACTTAACAGTTCACAACCATTTTCTAGCATTCAATTTCAGGAGAGTCACTATGGTGCAAATCAGTTGGGTAGGTCGTTTTGGTACTAATAAGTATTACGTGTCTCTTCTTAGTTTCTGTGAGTAAGCTGTCATTGTCACTACTCCTCCCCATACCAGTAGTCATAGATGTAGAGTAAGAGTTCCAAGGGTTGCACCAGACAGGGATACTCAAACTGGCATTCCGTCTCAGCGTCTTCTCGTTCCTCGCCGAATTTCGCTGCTCTTTGATACTGCGTCAGTTCTTCCTCCGGTGCTTCAGGAGCTGACCTGCAAATGAATAATGCTATTAGTTAAGAACACTTTGAGCCAGTAATGATTCTCATGACATCATGACAGTGAAGGTACATATACAATGATTAAAGCACCAGTAATAATTCTCATGACAGCCAATGTACATATACAGTATCTAAAGCACCACTAATAATTCTCATGGCAGACAAGGTACATATACAATATCAAACGCTAATTCCCAAGACAGACAAGGTAATTATACAATACCTGCAGTATTCCAAGTGTACAAAATTCTGCATGGAACAGCCCTTAAAGACATTTCAACTTTAAAAAACTGATCAAAAGATTTAAGTAAAGGTCTTGATGGGGTTTTCTATATTTAGAAAGTTTAGACTAATTTTCCCTGAATTCAATACATTTTATTGTTTTAAATTTATGAATAGGTTCATGATGACAGGAAATCATTTAATAAAGAGCATGTTTTAGGAGCTATTAAAGTACTAATAGTTATGATTACAGATGCATCTGTTATTTTGACGGCTTCCTGATGTTGCGGAAAATTTAATTTTTAAGCCTTTACCTTATGTCACTGAATCTAAGCATTTCCTTCATGAAAGCCATGTTTATAGAAAATAATTGGTACTTGCAATGCTCTTCTAGCTCTTGAATAGTTTAAGTCCAGCCAACCTTAACAGTGGTTGTAAATCTATCCTTGTTCAAATTGATTTCAGAAATATCTTTTTAATGCATGTAGCATGAATCTCGCCTGCAGACTTTAAGTGAATTGATGTTTGATTTTAGAGTTTTTTTTTTTTTTTAAAGAGCCTAGATTTATCATGTCTGGGAAATTTTATTATTTACCATTATCACTTTTGTTGACGCGGTGATTAATGCAGTACAAAGATGTCGACTGTGCAATGTCTGTTGATTTTATTTGTTCCCTTTTAATGTAGTATGAACAGGGTGTTAACTTTAAAGGGTATTTCGAATATTTTCATTTAGTTTTTGAAGAGTAGAACCGAACTCCAGTTCAAAAGTTATTGGTTGTCGTGGCCTTTCGGTAACGTCTCTCTCTGGTGATCATGTGACTGGGGTTTTGAGTCCCGCTAAGCTCGTTAGTTCCTTTATTGTCTGCAATCTCACCATCCTTGTGAGCTAAGGATTCGGGGTTTGAGAGAGCCTATAGGTCAACCTGCTGTGTCATCAGCAGTCATTGCCTTGCTTTCCTTGGTCCTAGCATGAGTGCAGAGGGTCTTCGGCTCTGATCATATGTATGTATGGAATTGTCGTGTTTGCTAGGGCAATGTGTGTGTCCTTCTGTCATCCATGAGCGGCCTTTAAAATCTTCCAACCAGTGTCAACGTTTCATTGTGCCCAAGTAATTCTACACATATGGTTTCTGTACATTTGCAGGTACTTGAAGTTTTGTTACTTAGACTCCAGAGGTCTTGATTTTTTTTTATTACATGGAAGATAATAGGCATTTTCAGTTATAACTAGGCTTGATTGGAACTGTTTTTGGAAATTTTTTTATCATTGTCTACGGACTCCTTTGACCTTTGTATTCTACCCAAAACTACTCCAAATTGTTTCTTCCTCTTTACATGATTGTGGTTATTATTCAAACACATATATACAGTATTATATATATATATATATGTATATATTATATTATATATATATATATATATATATATATATTTATATATATTTATATATATATACACATATATTATGTGTGTATATATATATACATATATATATATATATATATATATATATATATATATATACATATATTATGTGTGTGTATATATATATATACATACATATATATATATATATATATATATATATATATATTGTTGCAATAATCACAGGAAGGGATGACAGATCACTCAAAAAACCTTGGTACCATTTTCAGATGGCGTGTGCTGGAAAAGAAAATTTGATCTTTTATATCCATTCCACTCGATATTATAACATATTTATTATATCTTTTTTTCTACTGGTGATAGGGGATGCAGAAAGCTGGTAACCAGGTGCATGGCTAATCATCAGGTTTTTTTCCCTAATATTTGAGAACGAGGGCGATATAGGTCACTTTGTCCTCATAAAAACTTGCTTTGCCAAGCTGTGTTCTTGCGACCTTATGGTTATATTTTTGTAAAACAGTGACAAGGTTTTGAGTTCTAGTGTAATATTATGCAAAAATTTTGACGTTGGTATAGAATCTCTCTCTCTCTCTCTCTCTCTCTCTCTCTCTCTCTCTCTCTCTCTCTCTCTCTCTCTCTCTCTCTCTCTCGTGCAGCTTCCGTATCTTAGATAGCAAAAAAAGTGAGCTACAAACTCAAAATAATTTTCTTATGCTCAGGTACAAACCATAATCGCCTGCGTTTATTCTCTTGCATCTCTATTTTTAGAATTAATTGTGGCGAAAACAATAACTGTAACATGTAGTTGAATACAGATATGAAATCGAGTTTTTTTAGTCATGTGGCGGCTGCAAATGGCAATTGGAAGTCGTCCTGGAAGGTTGGCTGGTTTTGTGGTTGCTAGAACCTGGAACTTGCTGCTGGTTCCGAGTTCGGTGACCTCGAATGAGGCTTTTAGAGTTGGATGAGAATGCAAGGGGGAGATGATATTAGATATTCATTGTCCGGAGATGCTCTAGTTTAAAGGTCGCTCATTAATGACAGAGGCAAGGGACAGTGACATTGCATTATCAAGCAGCACAATGCCCTAAAAACTGACCATATTACATATGATCAGCGCCCAAACCCCCTCTCCACCCAAGCTAGGACCAAGGAGGCCAGGCAATGGCTGCTGACTCAGCGGATAGACTTATAGGCTCCCCTAAACCCCCCATCCTTAGCTCACAAGGAGGTGAGGTTGCAGCAACCAACGGAACTAAACGAGTTTGAGCGGAACTCGAACTCCAGTCTGGCAATCGCCAGGCGAGGAGGCTACCACCAGGCTTGACAACTTGATTGATTAGGCAATTTCACGGTTGTGATTCGAGTAACAAAGCAGAAATGGAGTTCTGTAGGTTGATTGAACCGAATAGTTAGATTTAGTCGTATTTTTACCGTTTGTATCAAATGCTATTGTTACATAGACATCGCTGTGGATTGCTGGGTAAACATTCTAAAGGAAATAACGAAAGGCCTGTTCTCTCCCATGGTCATATTAGGAATATTTTTTATAAGGAATGTTCCTACTATTATAGTAACTTTTTTAATCTCTGATGCTGATGATTATCTGTAGTGTGTTTTTGAAGTGTTGGGTGACTTCATAAAAGGTCTCATCCAGGATTTCTTCTTGGATATCATATCTGTCCCACAGGATGATCATATTGCCCAAGTTGCAGACATTAATTCAGTCATAGATTTCACTTTAGTCAATTCTTTTTTAGTGAGGCAGGTTTGCACTGACTCGCATTGATGCCCTTTTAGCTCGGAAGAGTTTCCTGCTCTCTGATTGCTTAGAATTATCTTGTCCAACCAATCAACGATCAGGAAACTTTTCCGAGGTAAAAGGGCACCCCTGCCAGTCGGTGCAAATCTGCCTCACTAAAAAGAATTGACTATAGTTACTAACATTTTTGGTCACATGGATGACATTGAATTAAACCTTAACAAGTAAATTTCAGATATACTTCCTATTGGCATTAATTTTTACATTGTTTTAGCGGGTAATATACCTACGGGAATACCATAGACTTTTTATGTTCTAATAACTTGAAGGCCTGGGCATACTCGGTTGATTTTTATAGTACGCTGGTTTTTTCATTGTATGTAAACCATGGCGGATACGTTCACGATCGTACACAACCTGTAGACTGAACATAAAACCTCAGCTGACCTATAGACTCTCTCTCTCTCTCTCTCTCTCTCTCTCTCTCTCTCTCTCTCTCTCTCTCTCTCTCTCTCTCTCTCTCTCTCTCACACACACACACACACACACACACATATATATATATATATATATATATATATATATATATATATATATATATATACATATATATGTGTGTGTGTGTGTATTTGTTCATATTAGCCATAGATACCTCTTAATATCAAATTCGTTGTACCTCAGAAACACCCAAGGGGGAATTAAGTTTCTGATAGCTTCTGGTCGACCGCCAAGGATTCGAACCTGGGCAAAGTTGAAAATAAGGCTTACCACTAGTGGTGTTCTGTAATCCCAGTTTCAACTGGGTCAGGGTTCGAATCCTTGGCCGACCACTAGCTATTACCATAAAGTTTAACTCCCCCGTGGGTCTCTGATCCCGATTCTGAGCGAAATCGATATGAGAAGTATTTATGGCTTATGTGAATATTTGAAAATTGGTGTGTATATGTGATAAAATATCACATATATGCACACAAGTTTTCTTGGCTTCCCCAAAATTACCCCATTACAGAGTGTATCACTGCAAAAGATGCAATACGATGAAATAAACCAATTTTTTTTCTGGAAATTAGCAAGTGCCAATATTGTTTTATACACCTTTTTAAAAGGGAAGTCAAGATAGGAATGCTCTATTTCTTGACTTGTTTTTAGTTTGTGTGTTTCAAAGCAACTGTTGCAGTACTTTTGAAGATAATAAATTGTGTGCCAGAGTCAAGAATTCATTGCCATTGAAGGAACTGGCGAAGTACCGCCCTAAAAGAGGTACAGTTGGATACCCTAATTCCTGGTACATCTCGCTCTGAGGACGTGCACCCTGTTACACCCTTACTGAGCGAAATGTTTGTGTGTGTGTAGCCCCGCCCACCATCTATGCCATGTCTCTCCTACGCTATCTGTTTGGTTACTCGTCGCGCAGTAAGGGTGTGAGAGGTTGCTTTTTCTCAGAGCTAGGTGTACCAGGAATGCCTGTGTCCAACTGTACGTGAGACAAACATTGCGTGAAACCATGCTAACGAACGAAGGTAGTTGAAAGAAATACTATTATTCTGAAGGAAGAATGCTCAACTGTTAACTATAGTATGTTAGAGAAACATCTATACAAAATACTAATAAATTTTTTACCGTGTTAAAAGTGTGAAAGGAACATTCATGCTGCCGAAGAAATAGAGTTCTCTGATGAAATTGTTTATATGTAGATATTAGTATGGCTGATATGCTTATGAAAGAAGTTTAACTATTTAAGGGAAGATGTACCAAATATCACTGTTACCGCAGGGGAGGAGTAATAAAGCAGACTTTATTTTCCTTATTACAAAGGCCAAGCGGATAGAAAGTTACCTCAGTGATAGACGAGTAGTGTTCATACTCTGAAGAGAGTGATGAGTCAGCCTTTTAAAAGGTTAAAGGTGTACTTGGGTAGTTCTAATCCTTAAGAAGGATGGAATGTATTGGATGGAGTATATTGTATCAAGATTTCTTGGCAGGAATAAAAATGATCTCGTCTTGAGCTCAGACATGTCAGCCCAATGTTCGGATATGAGGGAAATGTCCATCTGAGAGAGAGAGAGAGAGAGAGAGAGAGAGAGAGAGAGAGAGAGAGAGAGAGAGAGAGAGAGAATTCAGTGGTCATGTGAATTACTTTCACTCAGTTCCATAAAGAAAGGAGGAAAATGATGAGGCTCCATGAACTTGAAAGATGTGGTAATATAAAGGTACGGAGGGGGACAGTATCAAGCTATGATATAGTTAACTAGGAAGAGGGAAACTTGCAACGTCCATTTAGCAAGGTGCACGAATTGCGTTTAGTCCGAGAGGAGCTATTAGAACTGCCTGTACTGAAAGTTCAGGCACGGGCTCTTGCCCAAGGCATTCCGTAAGTGGGACAGTCTAGAGGAGTCTGATTAATCTATTGATAATAACAACTTATATTGATAGAAAGGAGCAAAATATCTCTAGAACATTCCAACAAAAGGACTGATGAAACCCGGTTAATTCTTTCTTCAATATTTGCATGGAATGAAGGTATTAGTAATCTCATAGGAATAGAGTCAGGTCTCATCATAGATTATCATGACAGCAATGGCCATTGTTGTTACGATGCTAGATAATATCTAATAATCAATCAATCAGTCATAGATTATCATCCAAAAACAGTCAAAGAAAAGGATCAGAGTCTATAAACCTAGTGTTAGATGAAAATGAAAACCCATTTAATGATAGTAACTGAGAAGCATTAAAATTCGCCCGCTAAGAACGTAATCAATGGACATGAGTAGAAAATAAGTGGGTGTTAGGTTGTTACAACCAAAGAGAGACCGGAGGTAAGGAAGCAGTGGGCGAAATCGTGTGGGGTTACAAAGGAGCCTGCTGTTTTATGTCTGCGTCACGAGATTCGTGTTGTTGTTTTCCCCAGGAAAGAAAGAAATGTTATGACAGACTTTATGAGTGGGTATATTGATGAAAGTTTCACCGAAATTTAACATTCTCTCTCTCTCTCTCTCTCTCTCTCTCTCTCTCTCTCTCTCTCTCTCTCTACATCTTTTCTATGTAAGGTCGATGTTTCTGGTCAGCTCTCTCTCTCTCTCTCTCTCTCTCTCTCTCTCTCTCTCTAAATGGCGACCAACAGAGGTATGCTAACAATTGGGTACCCAATTAACAGCATATGTCAAAAAGTTAATGTTCGCTTACATTTAATTTTTCCACAATATCTATGTGGATAGATTAAGTTTCCCTCACTTGAGAGAGAGAGAGAGAGAGAGAGAGAGAGAGAGAGAGCCTTTGCTGGTTAAAAAGGCTGAAACCCTGTCGTTCAGAATTACATTAAAAAAGAAAATATCGGAATCAACAAGACTTAAATATGTATAGGGCGTTCATATGATATACCATGGGACTAAAAAAGTTAAGACTCTTGAATTTTTTTTATTAATGAGATTATTTTGAAAATCAACGAAATTCGTTTATTTGTACATTTAAGTAAAATTATTTTTAATCGTTTTGTTATCTTGATTTTTTGCCTCGTTATTATTATTATTATTATTATTATTATTATTATTATTATTATTATTATTATTATTATTATTATTACAAGCTAAGCTACAACCCTAGTTGGTTAAGTAGGATGCTACAAGCCCAGGGGCTCCAACAGGGAAAATAGAACAGTGAGGAAAGGAAACAAGGAAAAATCAAATATTTTAAGAGCAGTATCAACATTAAAATGATTATTTCCTATATAAGCTATAAAAACTTTAATAAAACAAGAGGAAGAGA